>NC_133229.1:30541441-30611441 GCF_040436345.1 Pagrus major
TTAACAGTAGTATTGTAGTATTTGTGTTGTTGACAGTAGTATTGTAGTATTTTTGCTGTTGACAGTAGTATTGTAGTATTTGTACTGTTAACAGTAGTATTTGTACTGTTAACAGTAGTATTTGTACTGTTAACAGTAGTATTTGTGTTGTTGACAGTAGTATTGTAGTATTTGTACTGTTAACAGTAGTATTTGTACTGTTAACAGTAGTATTGTAGTATTTGTGTTGTTGACAGTAGTATCATAGTATTTGTGCTGTTGACAGTAGTATTGTAGTATTTGTACTGTTAACAGTAGTATTTGTACTGTTAACAGTAGTATTTGTACTGTTAACAGTAGTATTTGTGTTGTTGACAGTAGTATTGTAGTATTTGTGTTGTTAACAGTAGTATTTGTACTGTTAACAGTAGTATTGTAGTATTTGTGTTGTTGACAGTAGTATCATAGTATTTGTGCTGTTGACAGTAGTATTGTAGTATTTGTGTTGTTAACAGTAGTATTGTAGTATTTGTGCTGTTGACAGTAGTATTGTACTCCCTCAGTACCCCCCACAGAACTCCCCGGGGGACCCGGTCGAAGGCCGACTCCAAGTCTACAAAACACATGAAGACTGGATGGGCAAACTCCCATGACCTCCCCAGCAAGCCTGCAAGGTTAAAGAGCTGATCCACTGTTCCACGGCCAGGGCGGAATCCACATTGTTCCTCCTGAATCAGAGGTTCGACGATCGGACCGACCCTCCTTTCCAGCACCCTGGAATAAACTTTCCCAGGGAGGCTGAGCAGTGTGATACCCCGATAATTGGCACACACTCTCCGGCCCCCCTTTTTAAAAATGGGAACCACCACCCCAGTCTGCCACTCCAGAGGTACCGTCCCCGACCTCCGCGCGACACCGCAAAGACGTGTCAGCCATGGCAGCCCAACAATGTCCAGAGCCTTCAGCATCTCGGGGCGAATCTCATCCACAGCTTCTTGACTACCTCAGTGACCTCTGCCAGAGATATGGATGAGTCTTCCCCCGAGTCTTCAGACTCTGCCTCAGTTACAGAGGACGTGTTAGTCGGGTTCAGGAGGTCCTCAAAGTGTTCCTTCCACCGCCCGACGATATCCCCAGTCCAGTTCAGCAGGTCCCCTCCCCGACTGAAAACAGCCTGGGCTGAGGCCCACTTCCCTTTTCTGAGCCGCCGGATGGTTTGCCAGAACTTCCTTGAGGCTGACTGAAAGTCCTTCTCCATAGCCTCACTGAACTCCTCCCACACCCAGGTTTTTGCTTCAGTGACCGCCGAAGCTGCAGCCCTCCTGGCCTCCCTGTACCAGTCTGCTGTTTCAGGAGAGCCCTGGGCCAGCCAAGCCCGAAAGGCCTCCTTCTTCAGCTTGACGGCCTCCTTCACCGCTGGTGTCCACCAGCGGGTCCTTGGGTTGCTGCCCCGACTGGCACCGATGATCGTCTGACCACAGCTCTTAGCGACCGCCTCTACAATGGAGGCTCTGAACATGGTCCATTCAGATACCATGTCCCCAGTCTCCCCCGGGATGAGCGAAAAGTTCTTCCGGAGGTGGGAGTTGAAGACCTGACGGACCGGGGCCTCCGCCAGACGTTCCCAGTTCACCCTCACTACCCGTATGGGTTTCCCAGGTCTGTCCGGCAGCCTCCCCCGCCACCTGATCCAACTCACCACCAGGTGGTGATCAGTTGACAGCTCCGCTCCTCTCTTCACCCGAGTGTCCAAGACATACGGCCGCAGGTCCGATGATACGACCACAAAGTCTATCATCGACCTTTGGCCTAAGGTGGCCTGGTACCAGGTACACTTATGAGCCACCCTATGCTCGAACATGGTGTCCATTATGGCCAATCCATGACTAGCACAGAAGTCCAATAACAAAACACCCTTCGGGTTGAGATCGGGCAGGCCGTTCCTGCCAATCACCCCCCTCCAAGTTTCCCCATCATCACCCACGTGAGCGTTAAAGTCCCCCAGAAGAACTAGGGAGTCCCCAGGCGGAGCCCCTTCCAGGACACCACCCAAGGACTCCAAGAAGGCCGGGTTTTCTGAGCTGCTGTTCGGTGCATACGCACAGACAACAGTCAGAGCCTTCCCCCCAGCGACTTGCGGCGACCCTCTCGTCCCTCGGGGAGAACTCCAACACAGCGGCGCTCAGACGGGGGCTTGTGAGTATCCCCACACCCACCCGGCGCCTCTCACCCTGGGCAACTCCAGAAAAGGAGAGAGTCCAGCCCCTCTCAAGGAGTTTGGTTCCAGAACCGGTGCTGTGCGTGGAGGTGAGCCCAACTGTATCTAGTTGGTACCGCTCTACCTCCCGCACCAGCTCTGGTTCCTTCCCCGCCAGAAAGGTGACATTCCACGTACCAAGAGCTAGTCTGCAAAGCCGGGGGTCAGGACGCCCAGGTCCCCCCCTTCGCCTACTGCCCGATGTACATTGCACCCGACCCCATCGCTCTCCCCTGCGGGTGGTGAGTCCACAGGGCCCCATGGGCCAAGGCCCGGCCACCAGACGCTCGCCGGCGAGCTCCACCCCCGGGTCTGGCTCCAGGGGAGGTCCCCGGTGCGCCCATACCGGGCGAGGTACTCTGCCCCTGTAGTTGCCGATTCATAGGATCTTTTTGAAGTATATATGTATATGTGTTGTTAACAGTAGTATTGTAGTATTTGTGCTGTTAACGGTAGTATTGTAGTATTTGTGTTGTTAACAGTAGTATTGTAGTATTTGTGCTGTGAACAGTAGTATTGTAGTATTTGTGTTGTTAACAGTAGTATTGTAGTATTTGTGCTGTTAACAGTAGTATTGTAGTACTCTCAGCAGTACTTGTAGTTATTTTTAGCGTTGTGTTGTCCAGTTGTTGGTTCGTCTGTTTCTCCCCTCGAGGACTCATCTGTTATTTCTTGGCCTACAATTCTTCTGTTTAGATAAGACATGCTGTGTGTCATCACACCACTGTGTGTGTGTGTGTGTGTATGTGTGTGTGTATGTGTGTGTGTGAATATGTGTGTGTGTGTGTGTGTATGTGTGTGTGTGAATATGTGTGTGTGTGTGTGTGTGTGTGTGTGTGACTAAGCGAGTGTGTATGCACGTACGTCACACACACGTGTATGAATGACTGTGTGTGTTTGTGAGAGCATGTGCAAATGTGTGCGCGTAAATGAGCAATCGTGTGTGTGTGTGTGTGTGTGTTTCCTTCCCTTGGGGCTGTGGTTAAGAACATCTGTGTGTGTGTGTTTATGTTTGGGTGTTTGTTTTTGTGTGTGTGTGTGTCCCACACACACACTCGTCCTCGTTCCCAGGCGTCCGTTACGTCTGTCTCGTGTCTCCGGCTGTTTCGTGTTCGTCCTGGAGCTCAGTGTAACTCAGTTTTCGGACTTATTGATGAACCTGAACGCAGCATGATGCTCTCTCAGAGTTTCGGCAGCAGTAATGATTGCAGTACTTTCAGCAGTGTTACTAACAGGAGTTGTAGTCGTACAACTGCGTTAATAGAAGTTGTGTTAGAACCTGCTGCAGCAGTAATAGTTTGAGCTTGACCCACTAACACCTGCTAACATCTGGCTGTTGTGCTTATTGTGAATGTGTACAGTCGACACTCACTCCTGAATCAGATGACTGCAGCTGCACAGGTGTTCATTAGCTCCTGACGATGCTGTGACGTGTGTTGTAGCTGATAACTGTTGCATTAGTTCAAGAACATTTTTCATTAAGACTTTTTAAAAGTTCAGCATCTTCTGGATGTAGTCTGATGAAGTACATGATCTGCTGTAAAGTAAGATGCTACAGTAATATATTACTTTAAGCAGTAGTGGAGTAATAGAACGTGTTTCTAATGATATTATCACGTATAATATCATCACGTTACCACCTGAAATTAAGACGCACCAGGTCGCTTTCAACTCGTTTAAGCTCGTTAAGAGGCGCGATATAAGCTAGGTGTTCTAAGTTTTGTCAACATAAACATGCTACACTGTTTTTTTCTGAACGCAGCTTAACAGAAAACATAAGGAGAAAAAGTTGGAGGTTTAACAGTCGACAGAGAGCAGGTTAATCTGTGGCTGCAGCAGTGAAGTAATATCACCCTCCTCCATTAATACTCAGCAGTTACAGTTACAGTTACAGTTACATTGTAAAGGAGTGTGTCACTTTCAAATGATAATAACTGATAATATGTAATTCATTACATTTTGGATGTAACATTGATGATCTGCTGCTTTCTTCTGTTCCCTGGTTTTCTGGTGCGTTTGTAATGTCGACCGTGACACACAAAGTGTCGCTGTACGCAAATGATATTATGGTTTATATTAGTAACCCTTCCGTATCCTTCTCTAACCTTATGAAACTTCTTGACACATTTGGTAAATATGCAGGGTATAAATTAAATGTACAGAAACCTGAACCTGTCTGCTGGTAATGGGAAAAAGTAAAAAGCATTATTTTTAGCGGGTTTAGCTGCGATTAAAAACCCTGCATACATGCTAGTTTTGGTGTAATTTTTGTAGTGGGGGTTGCATTTGTTGTACTCTCTGTGTTAGCAGCAGTAGTACATTAGTGGCAGTATTACAGCTGTATTAATCCACATCTTCATGCTAACATCAGTGCCCTAGACAAAGACAGTATATTCCAAGTAAACAGAATGATACGGGCTTAAAATATTTGGGGTTTATAAAAGTTAGACGAGGCAGAAAAATTGGATTTGTAACCAAATGTAAACCTCAGACCTGATTCCCTCTGTGATCAATACAGTTTGAGCTAAATTTAGCCGCACATGGTGGAGAGGTCGGTGCTAACGTCATTTGTTGAGGTAAATTATCAGGCGCAGTTTTCATCGAAAATCTGCTCATTTACCGTTTCTCAGTCTGCGATCATGTGACCTGTGAAACTGATCTCCTGCTGCTCGTTCTGATTATTAACCATCAGGACTGAAGTTTGAGGAGCTCTGATTGGAGGAAATGACTTCACTGTTTCCATTCTGTCCCTGTGTGAGTGTATATATCTCTTCGTATTGTGTGTATTTAAATTAATATGACTTTGTACAGAACAGCAGCTGTGTGAACATGAATATTTAGTAGTTTCTCTGTCTGTGTGTGCGTCACGCATATTAATAAACCGTCTGTGTGTACAGTAATAATCCTCCCGTCTCATTGATTGAGCTCTTCCTGCCCTCTGATTGTCATAGTTTCCAGATGCCTGATTATTAGTGAACGCTCCCTCTTCTTCTGATGACTCATCAGTTACCGAGCAGACTGTAAAATTCAGCCTGTGTTCAATAAATAGGCTCATTTCTCTGAAACACACGCGATTTCTTATTCAGGATTTCAATCATCAGTAAAACGTTCAACTACCTTTATATCACAAAAAACACTAATGATCTCACATTTGTTTCTCTGTTGTGGTTCACAGGAAGTTTCTGTTTTATAGATAAAAGCAAAAATAGATAGCGAAGGCTACAGCAGACACCAGCTGGAGCTTTGTGTCAAGACTCGGGCTGCACAAATAATGAAAATATTATCGTAATTACAAAATGGCTTCCAAATCACTAGAGGTGCAGTCGTTTGAGGAAGGTAAAATGTGCGACTCACCAAAAAAAAATCACATCTTTAGCATCATTTTTATTCTTTTTTCTGGAAAAATGAAATCCATACATCAACATTCCCACGAAAGTTTTGACTGTGAACATCAACCAAACACATCAACACTCATCTGGTTAGTTTTTAATCGTTCCCCCGGCCTGTAAAGCTCTCCTGAGACGGGCTAACCCGACCTGGAGTTACAGGGTTTTGTCCTCTGACAGTGCTGACCCGTTTAAACATATGTAAAAATGTTAGCCGTATAGATGACGATCAGCCTTTAATCTGCAGAGCGGATCTTTCCTGTATTACAGCTGATTAGTTCTGCTTCCTGCAGCACTTTGTAACCAGAGACGTCGGTTCTGGAAACACGGCTGTAATTACACCCCAGAAACACAGCGGTCGTTTCAGGCCGCAGACGCATTAGGTTGCTCTTCGCAGGACGCATTATAAATCCGAGAGCTGGCGGTGTGCTGTTTGAAAATGTTTGAATATGTTTATTGAAAACAGCTTGTAAGATCCTGATCAGTAAACCACAGTAAATCCCTGCGGGACAGATGGTGATATTAATGCTCTCTACTGTACGCTGCCTGCTGGAGCAGAAATAATAACTCCGACCTGACGGGAACCAACACCAAACAGACCAGCGTATCTCTGTTCTCATGAAATAAATATTTAATGATCTTAACATGACAAAAAGATTTTTTTTAGGATCATTATTAAATTGTTTTGGCAACAGACGGAAGGTCGTGTTGACGTAACAGTTCTGATATCAGGAGGAGTATACACAATATCATCATAATGAAGCTGATGGTGACTCTGAAATATGATTGAAAGCTCCAGAACTGCTACTAAATGGACCTGGAGATGAGATTATACTTTGTGAGTTATTTCCTCCGAGGTCAAGAATCAACTTTGACTTAACATACAGTACACTTCCCTCCAGCTCCAGTCAGCAGTCAACATCACACCTCAGTCACAATTTGAGGTTCTTGTACTTTCATGCTACTTTCTTCTTCTACTCGACTGCATCTCAGAAGGTCGTATTTTTACTTCGATTCATTTATCTGACAGCTTTAGTTACTAGTGAACAACGGATATGACTTTTTCAGCACTGATAACGATTATTAGAAAATCAAGGAGTCTGAAAACTGATATTTGGAGCTGATATACATGTGCAGTAAAAATGAAACTCTTTGTGTCAACATTTCCAATAACCACTGATGGAATAAAACAATTTATGCAAGTACTGCTATGAGTATTTCCATTTTCTGCCGTTGAAATTTAGTTACTAGTTACTTTTCAGATTATTCAGACATTGTGTGAGAGGATGTTGCATCAGAGCCGGAGAAGCACAGATTTAAATAAGTTTTATTTTATCTGCAATAAATACTGATAATCTGAAAAAGGCTGAATATCTGCCCCGATAATCCATCTAGCCCTGATAGTTATTTAAAGAATTAAGACAAAAACATGTCAAGAGTTTATAAAATATGATGTTTTGTTATAAATTAAACTACCCGACAGTTTATTCGAGTACAGAAAAGTGATTGTAAAGTGTTTTGATAATAGTTGAAGTCACGTTTCATGTAAAAACGTCTTGGTTCCAGTTTTTCAGCTCCAGTTTTTGGATTTCTTTCAACAAACGGAACAATGGAGAGAAAATAATCAGCGGATGAATCCAGAATGAAATTAATCACGAGTGTCAGTCTGATACCAAACAGTTCAAAACGAGCTCCAACAGTAAAATCCTGCTTTTACATTAATGACAGAGTCACAATCAGATAATGACATCAGACAGAAGAGGACAACAGTCACAGGCAGCAGGGATTTGACTACAAGTACTTGTACTGTGAATACTTCTAGTAGATTATACTTGTACAGTACTTTTAATAGAGTACTTTTACAGAAGTAAAGTATCTGCGTATGTCCTCCTCCTCCTCCAAACTGACAGCAGAGTTGAATCATTTGTCTGAATCACTGGATGTTTCTGCTGCTGCTGAACATCGCTGCTCCTGCTTTCATTCATTCTTTCAAACTGCAGCTTTAACTAATTTCATTCTGCACTAAAAGCAGCTCGTCCCAAATTGAAAGCCCGCTGAGTATTTTTATTTTGCAGGATAATACTGTCATGCGTTTATTCTTTGTGGATTATTTATCAGATTCATACAGAACGTCAGCCGCTAATCTGACGAGACGTCCTCCAGCTTACGGCCGTGTGATGAGTTTGCGAGGCTGTAAATTGGTTTAAAAGAAAGAACGTTTGTAATGTTTGAAAATGAAAATGAAATGTGTTAAGATTAGAGAGTGAGGCAGGTTAACAGGATGGACCTATAGGATCCTATAGCTTCTACAAGCCGGCGTCGACACAAACAACTTGTTTTTAGTTTGTTGTGTTCGTCAGGTGGTTTGAAGATGTAATAACAGAAATATGACGTGTTTACAAGCTTCATGTCAGAATGTTTCCATCAACACAGAAGACAACAAGTTTTAACAGACTGATTTAAAATTCAACCCAACACCAGAGTAAATTTTTCTGCAAAACCACACACGTTTGTTTAGGTTGAATTTTCTATTTCTCTCGCTGTGCTGATGCTCTGGTGAGGTTTATGCACAAAAAACACAGGGTTAGGGTCAGAAAACAGCATGGCTTTGATTAAAATACCTGTTGGAAATGTCTCCAGGTGTCCTTGATAACAGTCCAGTGTCGATCGGCCGTTTGGCGGCCTTGTTGGCTGTAATGACGAGCTGAGGTGACGAGGTGAAGACACTGAAGAGGACGCTGGCGGAGGAAACTGAACGAGAGACGAGAGTAAATCCCAGATTGGCTTCGCTGAATGAAAGGCTGCAGACAGATGCAGTTAAACAGTCTGTAATATTAGCTGCTTGCTAAGTGCTGATGTTTAACTGTTAGTCGTCAGCTTGTTAGTTTCTGACCACAAGCCAAGTTTTAGCTGGTAGCATGTCACAGCCAGGTGTTATTCAGGTAACGTTAGCTCGCCGTGCTGTTCTGACTCGTGTGCAGCGCTTCAGTTAACTTTATCTGCCTGAGCTGCACGTTTACTTCAAGACGTTTGTGGAGACATGACATTGTTACGATGTGCTGAGTTTTGTTTGTAGTTTGCACGTAACGTTAACGTAACGTCTGACAAACTGTTAGAGAAACAGTTGTGTTGTAAAGGCGGTAGGAGCACGAGGTTGTGATCTGCTTTACTTTTCATTTCATTTTTCGTTGTCTTTAAACAGCTGTGTGTTTGTACCAGCAGACTACAGAGCAGCTTCTTTCATCCTCAGCACTAAAAAGTAGTTTTCATTTTAGGACTTATTCAGCCCAGACACTGTGAGTCTGAAGTCTGGTGACAATCAATATAATAACTACACAGAAACAGCCGATCTTCTCTCTGACGGTCTCGTTCGGTTACGTAGGTCATATCGAAGTTCCTTGTGATACGTTTAAGTTTAATCTGTGAGGATCTGGATTTTCTAATAATAGAGGACGAACTCTGAACCGTCCCTACGTTTCTCCTCACGTCCTCCTGATCTCTGCTTCTGTTTTCGTCACCGGTTCCACCTCGAGATCGACCTTCTCGTCTTTCCTCGTCGTGTCAGAGAACATTGTGTCCTCTGCTTGTTCTCGTCTGCTTTATCCGCTGTTCTCCGTTGCCTCTTTAGTTTCCATCTGATTGAAAACACATCAGATGAGCTTTAAGCCTTTAACCCTCCGGGCCTGCGGCGCTGTATGTATGTATGTGGTGACATACGATCTGTCTCACAACTGCTTCGCTCTGCAGTAATCCACAGGAGAGACCAGCACCGCCGCCGCCACCGCTGCTGTCCAGGGAAAAACCTTTTAAAGTGCAACTGATTCTAACGACGCAAATAAAAGATCATACGTTTAATGTCACATCTATGCACATTTACATGTTTTTTGGCATTTGGATCAGAGAAAACAACACGGTGTTTCCGCTGCATCTTGATCTGGGTCTCAGTGTACGATAACACCTGACCTCCTGGGTTCAAATCCCACAGAGACACATCTGGATGACAGGCTGCATGTTTAAGAACATCACATGCAGCGTGTGCACACAGAACGCTCTGTCCTGCACACACGCAGGCCACGCGGTTCATGTGTGTTTACTGTCGGTTCTGGAGGATTTTCTCGGGGACGGAAGCGGCTCAAATCCCGTCCTGTTCAGAGAGGAGCTGTGGCAGCGGGCCGGCCCGGTCCGTCTTAAAGGAGGCTGATTACACAACATTAGTGTTTTTATCTGTTAGTAATCATGTGTTTAATTATAACTGGATATTGTGTTCACTCATTTCTGGTGTGTGACAAACATTTACATGTTTGTATTGTGTTTATTGTTGTGTAGCAGACCTGCTTAAATTATATATATATACATATATATATGTACATATATATATGTATATATATATATATATATATATATATATATATATATATATATATATATATATATATATATACATATATGAATTTAAATTAAATAAAATAAATATATATATATATAAATATAATTTTTATTATATTACATCTGTTTTTTTTTTCAGTACTTCCCAACAGTTTGTAACAAAAATTCTTAATAATATTATTAATTAAATTAACGAGTGTTGACTCACAGCAGGAAATGGATGGATGGATGGATTAGCAAAATATAGCTTGGTCATTTTTACATTATTTTTTTAAATATCTACTTTATTTAATATTGTTTATTAATTTGCATTTTCTGTTTTTTGTTGTTTTTTCATGTAAATGCACTGTGTAACTCTGCTTTCTGTTACCATTTTCACTTTTATTCTTATTGTATTATTATTATTACTTAAGTCTTACTAACGTGTCTAAAAAGCGTCCTGCTGCTGTAGTGACTGTTTGCTGCAGCAGGTCTGATGTTTCTGACTGAAACAGATGCTTTTATTTTGGTAAAAGATGAACCGTGACATTATCAGCACAAAGTGAAGACATCAGCATCTGTCTGAACACACTGAGTGAGTGAGCAGGTCCTGATGTAGCAATCAAAATATATATCGTTATATTGATTGGTATAAATTGATAGTTGTTGAATTTCTCTGGTTTGAACGTCGTTGGAAACATTTGTGTTAATATAAGAACACAACTCGACAACATGCAGAACAAAGGTCGAGTCGTTTTTACACATTTTAATGCAGAAATGTTACAATTATATCTTTAATAATTATTATTATCTTACGTAGGAAGTGAAAACCATGAGGGTCTGCTGAAACCTGAGCACTGTGATAATTATGTGCAGTAATCAGAGTAACATTGTAATTATAATGGTTAGAATAATACTTTATGGTACATTTAGCGGTACGTCTCGGTGAGGAGAAATGTGAGCTGATGAAATATCTGCTGACTTCCTGTTCCACTCTGTCACATGATGAAACCACCAGACATTTCTAATAAGTAAAAAAAGACATTACTCGCTCCATCAGAGTCTGAATCTGAAACGTTAATGAAAACATCTGTCTCATCAGGCCGAGTCGTCCGTCTGCATGTCGATGACGCGTCAGGTCCGATTCTGGTCGGGAAGTTTTTCTGGGAGTTTGGAAACTCTGAGCAGAAAGTCATCTCTTCCTAACAGACCATCAACACACAGCCAGAGGTGAAGTCACTTTTATGGAAATGAGGAAGACGAGTGGAAGCAGGACGGAGGCCAAACCACCGACAGACGGCCGGAGTGTTTATTACAGTATAATCCTCGTCATTATCAGAGACCTGAACAGAACTCGTTCTGGCTCGATCCAGTTAGTAAACCCAGTCGCCAGAATAAATCTTTGCAAAAGCATATTTCTGCAAACCACAGAGAAGTTGAACCTTTACGTCTCTTTATGTCCAACTTTGTTTCTTTATGTCCAACTTTGTTTCTTTATGTTCAACTTTGTTTCTTTATGTTCAACTTTGTTTCTTTATGTTCAACTTTGTTTCTTTATGTTCAGTTTTCAATTTTATGTTGTGACAGCGTTGTGTTACTCTGGTTAGGTTCAGGCACAGAAACCAGGTGGTTATGGTTAGAAAAACATCATGCTTTGGTTGAAATACCTGCTTCTGTCTCTATAAATAATGTCCTGAGGTCTTGCTGAAAATTTTCCAGTGGTTTCACGCTTACAAATGTCATAACGCTGTCTTGAACTGGGGTCAGTGGCTCGACCGCCCTCTCTGGCAGTGATACCACCACTACAGGCCGATCATAAACATGTAATGCAAACGTGGTTGCTGAAACCAAAACCTGAACCCAAACTTTCACAGATTTCTGTTGTTTCTGTGTTTGTAACTTGACCTTCTGACAACCAGCACATGTTCCCACATTGATGTCTCATTTCTGCCAACAACAGGGCTGACCCAGCAGCTGGTCTCAGAGAAACGGCTCAGTGGTCCCACTGACTGAGCAGGAGGGAGGCCCGGTACAGAGATGTGACCAGGCGTGACCGCCACCCCACCCGAGACAAGCCCCCGTCAGACAGATCATGATCCCTGGACGAGGACGACGAGGCTGTGAGCAACAGGTTTGTCTCCAGAAACGCAGTGAAGCAAAGCAGACGACTTTATAACACCGGACTCTCTCTGATTGATCAGGTTGCAACTTTTCTCTCCAAAATGTGACTTTTATAAGACGTGCATCCCCAAAACTGTAAACTTGTTGATCTGAGCTTCCTGATGAATCTCTAAAAGCCTGCAGGCTATCACCGTATCTCCTCCTCAGACTTTCATGTCCTCAGTGAACCACAGGGGTCTCTAATCCAGGAGAAGTTAAAATCCTCCTCCTCTGCAGACAGACGGACACCAATTAAGCAAAGGAAGGGGAAGTTAAGATGGACGGAGAAAAGAAAAAGGAAGGACAGCTGACAGGGGAGAAAGCAGGAGGCAAAGGTCACACCTAATGCAACGTAGTGCTCAGAAACAACACAACAAAAGGCGGGTAGAGAAAGTTGGATTGAGGGACGGACGGACAAAGAGAGGAATAAGAAAAACAAGCGGCAGAGGTCAAGCCTGACGCCTCGTAACGCAGACTGACTAAACTAAAAGAAATGAAGAAAAAGTGAGAAGCGGCTGAGGAGGAACGTGTTGGCGAGAGGCCAGACGGACCATTAGCAGAGTTAGTCCGGTCAGAGTAGCGTGACGACGATACGCCTTAAAAACTCTCACATTTCATGTCCTGCTTTTCACCCCGCTCGGTACAGCAGCGTGGACACGCCTGCGTCACAGTCCAGAGAGGAAGAAGAACTTCAGGATCCATGAGGGTCTGAAAGATAAACCCAACTGAAGGCCTCAAGTGTTCAACGCATCACTTCGCTGATATAATATAATATTATTGAGGCGCAGACACGATGACTGAGTGGGTTTTTAAAACATGCAGGCATGAATTATTGTATTTTCTTTTCAAATGTACAGAGCGTCTTTAATTTGCAAAACTTCTAATGTAACAAAATCTCTCGTACAACTTCAGAAGTGACACATGAGTGACTCTGAACTCCTATCAGGAGGACGATCAGAACCAACAGGCTGATAAATCTTCTTCCTCCGTGTCGTACAGCTCCGTTAAAAAACACATCACTGTAGTTCCTTCATGAGCTGCAGTTTATCTGGACTCCCACACACACCGTCCTGCTGCCACAGATACTCACTACGGCACCAAATGTGGATTAATCCGCCGCTGAAAATAGTCCCCAATGGTACCAACTACCAAGCTAACTACCTAAAAGCAGCAACAGTTAGCAACAGTACAAATACTTAGTTACTGTACCTCAGCAGATGTTTCAGGTATCTGTCCTGTACCTGAGTATCTCTGAGACTTTCCCTCTCTACATCTGAACACAAACATCTGAACTTTCTCCTCCTCACAGCTTCAAAACAGCCTCGTTACTTTAGTTTGATGCATTTGAGGTGAATTATGGATTATTGTTATTTGGCGTCATCGCACGCCGCCTTCCCAACATCACGAGACTGATGTCGACCTATCAGAGCACATCACGCACGGCAGACGCAGCGAGACGAAACAAAGACGTAAAAGACGCAAACAGACAGAGAGGGAGGCTGGAATGGGGAGAAAAGGCGTGTTAGTGTCTCGTATCTGCAGAGAGTTTCTTGTTTTCTCAAGTTGAATCAGTACTTCTACTTTTACCAGAGTCTGTTTTTCTAGTATCTGAACTTCTCCTGGAGGACAGAACATATGGACTTTTATATCCTCTGGTTAGCAGCAACTTTAGCAACAAATAAAGCGCTCTGTCCATCAGGATCTCCATCACTCCATAAAATCTTACGTGCTCGTCAGGAGCGACAAAGTGCTTCCTAACCACAGCACCCAACAGCACTGCCGTCAACACACTCATCTCATTTTTACACCAAAAATATGTGTGTGTGTGTGTTTTTATACGTGGATCACTGTATTTATAGAAGACATATCTGACCCTGGTTCTTACAGTGGGGTCCAGAGTGCCGGGGAGTAATTTAATTTAATCTGAATTTCATGTATAACTCTGTGACAGGTTGTGTGACTGTTTTGGTCGCAGGCTTCAAACATCCAAAAAAAGGTTTCTCATCCGACGGGGGTCCCAGTTCTAATTTGTGTCAGTTCTGATGTGAAGAAGTTTGAGTGCCTCTGCGTCCGAGGCCGACAGTGTCGTTGTGGTGGAGGGGGTGAGGGGGTGAGGGGGTGAGGAGGCTGGGGGGGCGTCCAGACTCCCTCCCAGCTTCCTTAGAACAACAGTGGCCTTTGATGAGAGCTGCTGAATAGCGGCGGGGCTGCACGCTGACACCCGGGGCCGAGGAACCAGCGACCAGCCGGGATTATTGTCAAAGCCTGCGACCTGTTTGCTTAACCTCCTCACCCGACCCCTGAGGAGAGGTCAAGGTAGCCGTCCGGACCTCCTCCTCCTCCTCTTCTTGTTCTCCTCCTTCAGTCTCCTCTCCTGCTGCTCCCTCCCGCTCTCTTCCAGCCCCATAAAGCCCTCCTCCTCCCGCTTCCCACGCCGCGTCGTTACCTCGATTACATCACACGTCATCAAGCACGCCAGGGATTTGGGCTAGTCAGGGTTTTCCCTCATGCCAGATGTATGGTCGACTATATGAGAGCCCGGGAGTGTGTGTGTGAGTGTGTGTGTGTGTGTGTGTGTGTGTGTGTGTGTGTGTGTGTGTGTGTGTAATCCTAATCTCCAGTTTCTCCTCTTCCAGGGTTTAAAACAGTAACTGATGACTTGTTGCTAAAAAGTATCACTGAAGATTAACACGTGGTTTAATGTCGGTTTTATTCTTTGTGCCCTGACAGCCGTCGACTGTAGTACCGTGTTTATTTAGTTACTCTGTTGAGAGTACTCAGATTACTTTCTCACACTGAGATGAAATACTGTCGCAACAAGTGAACAAGCGCGTTGAATCGTGACTGCAGGAAGTGGCGGCTCCTCTCGGCTCTTGATGTGTTTGTCTCAGTCATCTGTCGGTTTGCTCTTATTTTCATGGTTTCAGGCCGTTCTTGTGTTGTTAACAGAGGACTCAGTTCACTTATGTTGGTGTGAAAATGACTAAAGAGTACAAAAAGATTTGGACTGGATCCAGTAGTCGTTGGCCCATGTCGCTGCAGCTGCCAGCCGCGACACAGCGCAGCGATGTAATCCTTGTTGGCATCTTCGAGCCGCCACTGACACGCAGATTGTCAAATTATGTCTGACGAACTGTATGGAGAGGATTCCTACAGACGCGCTGACCTTTGAGTTAAAGTGTTTAAAGTAAAACACACTTCATCAGCGCTCAAGCATCTGGTCAGTGTGTTTGTTTGATTACAGGAGCTGAGAGGTGAAACTCCCACAGACATCACAGACTCAGACAGTTTGCAGTGTTGAGGCTGCGCTGATGCTAACGATTCATACTGACTGTCCTCTTTACACTGACGGACCTTTATGTGTTGCATTGTTTAATGTAGTGAGGTGTCACAGTGAATGACTTTTTATATAGCGTGCTGTCTTATATAGTGGTAATATAGTGCAGTTTAGCTGCCAGCTGCTCTGGTGCAATTACTTTGAATTGTGCACTATCCCTGTGAAAAATAGACAATAGAATAAATAAATAAATAAATAAATAAAATGCTCAAAAGAAACAAAAACCATGTTGTTTTTTTGGTGAGTTCACCGGTTAAATGTGGAAACAAGGACGTCTCTTTGTGTTGAAAAGCGGTGAGGACGGAAACTTTTTAATCAGTCATATGAAACATCAACAAATACAATTTAAAGGCAAAGGTCATGTGGAGATCGTTTCTGGTCAGAGTGGATTATAGACAACTTATTTCTTATTTTTATTACATATCAGCTCTCGGGTTAAAATGTTATATATAATATTTTATAAAAAGCAGCAGAGAGTGTTTTCTTTCAACTGCACAGCTAACCAAGCTAACTAGCTAACAGCAGCTACAGTTAGCAACAGTTAGCAGCAGAGGTGGGAAGTAACAAAGTACAAATACTTAGTTACTGTACTTCAGTACATGTTTCAGGTATCTGTCCTGTACCTGAGTATCTCTGAGACTTTCCCTCTCTACATCTGAACACAAACATCTGAACTTTCTCCTCCTCACAGCTTCAAACAGCCTCGTTACTTTAGTTTGATGCATCTGAGGTGAATTATGGATTATTGCTATTTGGCGTCATCGCACGCCGCCTTCCCAACATCACGAGACTGATGTCGACCTATCAGAGCACATCACGCACGGCAGACGCAGCGGGATGAAATATTCCTCGGTGCGAGCCGAGCAAAATTTTTCAGAACATTTTTATAAAAAGTGATGGCGACAAACCGGCCATTTTAAAAAAACATTTTCAGAGACGTCGCCATCGCAATAACGATTACTTTCCACCATAACTGAATTCTGTATTTTGCATCATATCTCCTGAAACAACCATGATAACACAGAAAAGGTGACGTCTACACCTAATTTCTGATGGTCGGGGATTCAGTGACATTGTGAGAAGAAGATTAAAGTATCTGAGAAGCTGGGTGACACTTAATAACATCATGTGAGCTGCGTGTGTGTTGTGAAGAGTTTTAAAAGCTTAATCCTTTTATTTATTAACCCTGTTAACATAGTGGCTGTAAAGAGTTGAACAATATTCAGTATATATATTTTTTTACCTTCATTTATTTTGGGTTTGGCTCATACTGCCTCTGATCTCACCATTAATGAACTAACATTAAACACTGGAGCTCGACAGTCTCCACTGTTGGTGTGACGATTACACTAGAATCTCGTCTTATTCTGGCTCATTTCTACTTTATTGAACGTTGATTCATTTGGTTTTAGTGTGTCCACTCCTTCCTCGCTCTGCTTTAGCCGTGCTAACTGTGCTAGCGCAGCTGTCAGCCGTGGACTCTGTAGCCAAAAGCAGATCTGAATGTTGGTACACAGGATTAAGCTGAGCAGTAAAGCCTCCTGTTCTCTGGCAGCATTATCCCTCAGGAGTGCCTAACATTAGTGACCTGTAAGCCTGTGTGTTGGACCGCAGCCACTCTGCAGGTTAATGAGCAGCAAACCGACAGTACCGTGTTCCCACAGCAGAGCTTTTGTAATGACAGGTCGGGTTGTTCTGACCCGCTGACCAACAAATACTGTCAGGACAGGCGACAAGAGACCAACACGTCGGTGCCAGCAACAGACGTACCGAACAAACGTGTGGTTAAAGTTGTGACACTTTGTAGTTTGGTCAGTTTTTAGGCACCAGAACTATTTGGATGGTTTACGAAAATAAGTTAATTAGTTATGTTAGTTAAGGGTGTGAAGATATGACCAGAATTTTAGTTTGAAATGTCCGACGTCCTGTGTTGCAGAGAAGTTAACATGCAAACCAGCTAGCCTGCTAACAGCACTCTGTAGCTCAGAGGTGATAGCCTGATAGCCCCGTAGTTTCAGCTGGGCGATGGAAAAGCAGCCAGTTCACTACTGAGTCTTTTGGTTGAGTTATTTCCTGTTTTATTTTGTAGTTCTCTCCTCATGAATCACTTCCTCTCTTTGTCCTTTTCCTGCCTTTTTTCCCCCTTTCACCTGTGTTTCATTTAATTAGTCCATGTTTATTCAAACTTGTGGTCATCTCGTACTCTTACTGGACACCAGAAGACACCAGAAGTCACCAGAACAGTGTTGGTTCGTCTCCACAGTCACCTCTGGTTCGGTCCAAATGAATCCTCAGTTCACAGAGTAACATGTGAAAATATTGTCCCCCCACCTGCCGTGTCTTCTCGTCCCCGGAGTCGTAGTCCTGGTCAGAGCCGCTGTAAATCGCCTCTGTACTGTGTCCCCTGTCTTCAGACTGACCTCCGTCGCTCTCAGAGGCTGAGACTGCGGTGACTCCCCCGTCATCTGAGGTTCTGATGCGGGCAGACTTCTGTCGGCTAAGAGTGCCACTTAGCTCCACAGCTAACCGAGCTACATGCTAACGGCAGCTACTTGCTACACCAAGAGTATAGTGAGCACCACTTAGCAGTTATGTTGCCCACTTGTCAAGCTTCAGATTCACTTGACAATTAGAGGGAAACACGGCTGCTATAGTTTATTATTACTGTTGCGACAGTCTATCACGGTGTTAGCGGTCTCTTTACTGCCTGTTGGACCGATGCTTCAGCGAAGTCTTGTTTAGTTCCTCTTCCGTTCCTGTCTTTAAATCATCCTCCTACATTAAGCCTTCATCTTGGGCCTCTATCTACTGTGGATTATCCTCCACAGTCTAACATTAGTGACCTGTAAGCCGGTGTGTTGGCACCGAGCGGAGCCCCATGTTATCAAACGTACGACGCTGGATGACAGATTCCCTCCCAGTGAAGACGCTGCTGTTTCCATGACGCTGGGAGGCTCAGGTTAGCGTTACTCGACTGCAAAAAGAGGTCTGTTATGTCTCTGTTACGACTCTATTTTGATCCATGGATGTTTAATTTTTGTAAAACTTCCTCAAGCCGAGAAAAATGATTTAAAAGTCTGTGGCATGATCACAATGTGAAGTCTACAGACGGAGGGTTAGGGTGAACCTGGAAGAGAGAAAACTTTTCTGGTGTATGCACCAGGTGAGCAGTTCTCATTGGACTGACTGGGCGCCATTGTTTGGGCTCACGATGTAGTTCTAGTTAAATCTTCGGGCTGAGGCAGGACCTCTCTGACGCGACATGGAGAAAAAACCCCAGCAGAGAGAACCGGAGAAAGCAGGGGAGTGTTTGTGTCCCAGCTGATCTCCTTTATTGTCCATTTGACTTCGGCACCAGAGGAGCGCAGGAGTGAACTTCAGCATGAGATCCAGGAGGGCCGCAGTTAGCCAGCAGGGCCTGAGGAGCCCTGAGGAGCCCTGAGGAGCCCTGAGGAGCCCCGGGCCTGATGTCATTAGACGGAGGGTGGTGGAGGAATTCTCTCCATCATCTCTTCAACCATTCTCCCTGGGAGAAAACCATCCCCGCTCAGGGAGAAAACCATCCCCGCTCTGAAAGGCTGCACTGATATCCTCATATTAAACTGTGCGACTGTGACTGGTGGCTTCTCACCCCGCCCCTGAGTCTGGCTGGTTGGAGCAGCTTTAAGACTTGGCTGGACAACACATCTTACTAACATATTTTCGAGCATCCCCCTCGTCTGTATCTGTGTCGTCACTGATCCTCTTGTGGCTGAATAGCAGCAGCTCCTGTCACCAGAAATAAACGTTGGCATCGTAAAATTCTGCAAACTATTTGTTCAGTTCATACGTATCAACTTTTCTATGATACATATCGTATTATGGTTGGTTGGATGGATGGATGGATGGATGGATGGATGGTTGGTTGAATGGATGGATGGATGGATGAATGGATGGATGGATGGATGGATGGATGGATGGTTGGTTGAATGGATGGATGGATGGATGAATGGATGGATGGATGGATGGATGGTTGGTTGGTTGGGTGGGTGGATGGATGGATGGATGGATGGATGGATGGATGGATGGTTGGTTGGTTGGTTGAATGGATGGATGGATGGTTGGTTGGTTGGTTGGTTGGTTGGATGGATGGATGGATGGTTGGATGGATGGTTGGATGGATGGTTGGTTGAATGGATGGATGGATGGATGAATGGATGGATGGTTGGTTGAATGGATGGATGGATGGATGAATGGATGGATGGATGGATGGATGGATGGATGGATGGATGGATGGTTGGATGGATGGATGGATGGATGGATGGATGGTTGGTTGGTTGGTTGGTTGGTTGGATGGTTGGTCGTATTAACCCTGATGACATCACAGGTTGTATTCATTCGACAGCCGATCAGACGTTTGACGATCAGTTTGTTTTTAATGATCAGTTTGTATTTAATGATCAGTTTGTATTTAATGATCAGTTTGTCTTTAATGATCAGTTTGTCTTTAATGATCAGTTTGTATTTAAAGGCTCCGTCTCGTCTCAGCCTGTAGATCTGCAGCTCGAGGCGTCGTCTCAGATTTCACTGCGTTGAGGAGAAGAAATGAGATGTGAGTGGACGGCCGGCGGTCGCGGCTTTTCCTGCCTAATTATCTGCTCATTTTCACCAACATTTCACAGTTTGGTCACGTAGCTGCCGCTGTTTTTATCCACTGTGACGTACAGTGACAGGAAAATAAGCCTCGGAGACGTGATCGGCAACATCAGCCTCAGCCAAGAGCCACAAAACGGCTCCTACAAAATAAAAGTCACACAGAAACACACAGCTCGATGTCATTTGACCATATTTGTTTTACTTTTGAATAAATATATTATACTGGTCATATAAGTTAATTATATTAACATGTGAAAAATAGTCAAAGTATTCAGAAAAATATCAATTCTGTGTATTGTTGCAGGTTAAAAAGCTTTGAATGATTAATAATACAGAACAGTAGAAATGTGATAATAATCCAATGATATAATTGTAATTGTACACATTTTTGTTTTCTTTACTTTTGCTCATAATACTTTTTTACTACTTGTAAATTTTAATTAAGGTAACTTTTACATCTAAGAAAATATTTTTACAGTGAAGTATTGATACTTTTACTTTACTTTAGGTAAAATGGAAATATAGGACTCTTACTTGTTATAGAGTTTTTAAGTGTTTTATCAGTACTTTTTAGTGAGTAAGCAACAGATCTGAATAGTCGTCCACCGCTACAGAAATCTCAAACTACCAAAATATTAAAAGAAAAAACTAATTTAACTTTGTTAAGTTAGTTAAAAATAAAAGTAAAATATTGTGTAAATGTAATTTAAGTCGCAGCAGCAGTTTGAGTTTGTTCCCGCAGCCTGAAGTCTGACATGAAGATGAAATAATATATTATTATATTCAATAATTATTTATTTTTAAATCATTCTCTGTTAAAACCAGTGATGATATTTATTTTGAAATAACTTTATTGACACAGTGACGACCAAAAACAACCATAATAACAGTGTTTCATCTCTGCAGCGATGAGACACTTTTTATTATTGAAAAGCAACATAAAGTGATTAAAGTGTAACATGACAGTTTCAGAGCAGAATAACGTTAATTAATTAATTAATTAATTGATTAACTGATCGATGAGTTCACTTCTGTTTCCTGTTTCTGCTCCGAACATTTTATTCTTCTTCTACCATAACTTAATAATAAAGCCACTTTTCAGACGGACTTTAAACAGTTAAATAAAGTTGCTTGTCGTCGCTTTTTGTTCTGATTCTCTTCTGCAAACCAAACTTTTGATGCCGACACTAAAACTTTAGGATTATTTCTCTTTAATTCAATTTTTTTTAAAGTTTGAAAGTTGCTGAAAAAATAAAAAAAAAAACAGAAGAAAACATCGGAAACATCAAACTGCTGCTTCGTCACGTTCACACAGTTTCAGGCCTGTTGAGATTATTGTGATGTGTGTTAATAAACCTTTGGAGGTAAAAGCAGAAAAAAACATTAATGAGCTGCACGACTGAAGCGTTAAAATCATTACAGCGTCACAAACAGACGGAAAGACTGAAAAACAGACGATGGATCAGACAGGAAGTCATCCGGATTTTTATTTATTGTGTTAATAAATGTATTTATTTTAGTTTATTTTATTATGAAGGGCTGATTAATGATTAAAAAGTCAGACAAACTCTTATTTAAATCTTATTTCTGGCTGAAAAATATAGAATAAAGGTATTTTTCAACGATATGCTAAAGTTTATATGTTTATATCTTAAATTCCATTATTATTATTATTATCATTATCATCATCATTATTATTATTATTATTATTATTATTGTTGTTATTATTATAATTATTATTATTATTATTATTATTATTGTTATTATTATAATTATTATTATTATTATTATTATTATTTTTGTATCCTATAATACTGTGAAGTAAAATGAAGACTAGAAACTTTAACCAAATTTAAAAAGTAAAGTGAAAACTAAACGTAAATACATCTTATTTTTAGTGGTAACTTCAAGTCTTCTACTAACTAATAATAATAATAATAATAATAATAATAATAATAATAATAATAAATGTTTTTACTGTCACTCATGTTATTCTTTCAGTCAGCCGTTAAGGAGAAAAGTTTTACTCTCGTCGTTTACTGATATTAACATTCAGTTTCTCTCCCTTTAATAAAAAATAATGCTAATTATATGTGTACATTTTGAAATGAAGAGAAGAAGAAGAAGAAGAATCTTTATTTTGTCAGTTGTCTTTTACATGCGACATGCAAACACACCCGAAATTAGTCCTCTGCATTTAACCCATCACTAGCTACACATTGTAAGTACACACACTGCAAACTAGGAGCAGTGGGCTGCCATGACAGGCGCCCGGGGAGCACATGGGGGTTTTGGTGCCTTGCTCAAGGGCACCTCGGCAGTAACCCAGGAAGTGAACTGAAGCTGTGTCAGTAATATTTTTAGGTACTTTTTAATTCAATTTATTTGAATTTTATTTGAGTTTTATGCAGTTTCACCTGTTAGAGACATTTTGAATGGCACACAGACAGCATGTGCCGTCTGAGCACCAAAACCTCTAATTTGTCTCTTTATTATAACAGTTGGCAGAAGTAATGTTCAGATGTTCAGATGTGGTTTGATGGAGGTTTGGAGCTGCAGCTGCATCATTACTGCAGGACGCTCATTCTGAAATTGTAATTATTTTCTAGGCGGAAGTAAAATCTTTCATTTATGCTGCGTGACAGCTTCATTTCCTCAGACCCAAAAAATAAAAATAGTTGATTTAAAAGTTATTTTTTGCAGTTTTCTCATTTATATAATTTATAAAAAAACAGAAATAAATGGACATTAATGACTGGAACTGTAGAAAATATATATATCCAAAGCATTTTTGCAGTTTCTGTTTGAATTATTTAAAGTAAATTAGGTCAAATATGCAAAAAAAAGCTGGTCTGCTCCTTTAGCATCAAAAAACTGCAACATTTAGGTTCATTAAATGAAGATAAAAGATTAATAAAAGGCACAAATCAATAAGAAATGTATTTGTTTTTATATTTATTAGAAATAGATTATTTCCTCCATGAAAGCAGGAAGAAGTGGCAGTAATATCGGCAGTATTTCTTCTTCTCCTCTCCCGTCACATGAAGAGTTGAGCGTCTCCTCCGGCTGCTGCTGCTGTACTAACATTTACAGTCAGGGTCTCGGCTCTGAGTCGACCTCTGACCTCTCGGACGTCGCCTCCTGTCGAGGCAGCTCGATGTTCTTTCAGTCTAAAACACCTCGCCGCTGCATTATTAACCACGAGCTGAGCCGATCAGCTGATCAGAGCTGCTGCGCCCGGCGGCAGCAGCCGGCTGCTCGAGGCGCTTCGCCTCTGAGGTGATTAGTGGTCACGCAACGACCGCCGCTGAAATACACTGAAGTAAAGAAGGAGAAGAGGAGGAGGAGGAAGAAGGTTTCTGGCCTCCTCATTGGCTCACAAGCTAGATTTTAAGTTCCCATGAGCACCCAGGAGGAGGAGGAGGAGGAGGAGGAGGAGGAGGTGACGGGGAGGTCAAACGGGCCGCGCCCTCTTAAAACTCTGCAGGTTTATGTGTTGATCCTGTGTTCACCCCCTCACCTCCTCCTCCTCCTCTACCTCACCTCCTCTTCATCTTCAGCGCTGAGTACGGTTGGCGTCTCCCCCTCCTCCATCTCCTCGCTGTCTTCATCTCAGCCATGACCTTCGCCCACCTCCTGCTGCTTCTCCTCCCCCTCCTCCACCTTCACATCCTTCCTGCCTCCTCCTCTCTTGCTCCTCTTCCTCCCTCGTCTCTTTGCAGTCTCCTCTATCAGTATCTTCTGCACCATCTTCTCCTCTTGAAATCATGTCTTTAGTAACAATCAGTCCAAAAACAGCAGAATCACTGAACTGAATAATCTGCTGCTGATTGTGTCGAGAAGTCGATTCATCATTTCATCTTCATGTCAGAACCTGACGAGGACGTCTTCACAGGTCCGAATAGAAACAAAGTGGCTCCACACCGGTGTAATCCACGTCTCCAAGTCGGGTTTGAAAAGATGTTATCTACACCCCGAGATCTTCAGTGTCTGAAGTGGGTGCAGGAGCTCGAGTCATTTTTGGGTGAACTGTTCCTTTAAACAGTAAACATTTGTCTCTTCATTTTCTTTGAAATAATCATTTCAGCTCTAAAGCGTCGAGAAATCTGCAAACCCATCAGTCGAATCCTATCTTCAGGAGAACTGACCTTAAACATTCGATAATGAGTCTGTCGGACCTGCTCCCCGTGTGTTCCTTCGCCTCCTGCTGTCACTGAAGCTCCGCCTTCAAAATGACCCGTCAGTTTTTCTGTCGGTCTCGAACCACAAACACAGAAAAGATTCGACACCACCAGTCATTAAAAGATAAGTCTGGAGATGTCCTTATTTTTTTTTATTATCAATTAATCTTCATACACTTCTTCTTCTTAACGAGTATTGACAATTAAAACATTACGGTGGCCCCGAAGGTCAAAACACAACATATCACAAAATGCAACAACATTTAAGGAAGCGCGACAATGTGTCATAAAACACAACAACATTTTACAAAATGGTTAAACCCAACAGCACGCGTTTTGGCCTTCGGGGCCACCGTACAGTCAGAAACATCATCATGTAAAACGCTGTAAAAACTCTTTTCATGGTTTTAAAACAAAAACGACTAAATTCCCCCAAAACAGCAGCTGACCCGCCCGTGACCTCGGTCACCGTCGCTCCAAAATGCACAAACTAAACTTGGACAAACGTGATTACGTTCAGGCCCGGTGACCTCCGGGCTGAACCGGAGGATCAGTTCTGTCTGCCTGCCGGTTTAAATCGCGCCGTCTTTTCCCACCAGTCCGTTCGGTTCACACACCCGTCCGTCCGTCTGTCCGTTTGACTGACCGGCCGTCCGTCCGACTTGATGCCTTCCTCTCGTTTCTGTCTCTTTCTTCTCTCCCGTCTGTCGATCCGAGAAGTGTCGGCCTGTCCGGCCTCGTCCGTCTGCCTGTCGACGGACAGTTTAAATCCGGTCTCACCTTCTCCTCCTGAACTCTCCGTGACTCCTTTAAATACTGTGTGAAAGTCTGATGAACTTTTCTGCTACAAGTCTTTTTCTGCATGTTCCTGTTCGTCCTCGTGCGTCTCACCTCGTTTCATACGTTTTCTGTCAATAACAAAACAACAAAAAGCATTTCAAGTTGTTTTCTAATGTTTTTTATACTTTAATTTAGTTTTCTTTGTTTCTGCTCCTCATGAAGGAAACTCAAAGGAATCTACACTGTAAATCATTTTCTGGTTGTTTCAACTTAAAAATGTAAGTTCACCAATGCTTCTTTAAATGTTCGAGTTAACTCAGGTTGAACAGTTAGTTTGAAGTCTTCGTTTCATGTCAACTGATTGTTAAGTTGACTGAAAGTGATCAATAACTTTGACATTAAAGATAAAGAAGGAGGTTCTGGAGAAAGATCGCTGAGTTTAGAAATTCGGGCTGAATATCGACTCGAAGCGTTGTGATTTGTGGACCTGGGAATCTTTTTCTTCTTCTCCAGACTCGCCCTCCCGACCTTTACACAAATTTGATTTCCGTTTTCTTCAAACTGTGAAACTAAAAGTGTCAGGAGAGTTTTAACTGCTGGGAAGTCTTCAGAAACGTATTTTAATGAGCAGATTGGACTCTTGAGCTCATATTCATGATAACTTCCTGTTAGAAGAACTCGTGTTTATAAGCTGAAAGTAAAACTAGAGATTTAAAGTTGAATCAACTTGAAATAAAGAAAAGAAAAGATTATTTTAACTTCCTGGGTGATTCTTTGTTCTGACCGTCAGGCAGCGTCTGTGACCTTTGACCTCCGGCTTGTAAAGCCTGCAGGTCGCAGCTCTTTGTGTTTCCCCGCTGGCTGCAGGTCGCTTCAGAGCAGAGCGACGTGACGGAAACGCAGATTAAACCAGAACAAAAAGAACAAAGTGGTTTTAAGGAAAGAAAAGAGTTTGTTCTGCAGCGAGCGCGGCGGCGGAGGCTTAACGGAGGAGGATGAATCACTTCCTTCCTCCTAAATAAAGTCAATTACTCGACTATAATCTGAGCTGGTGGGGTGACATCCATCACTTTCCACCTCCCCCCCCTGAATTCACCCCCTGCCACCTCCCAGCGCAGCAGCTTAGCTCTGTGGCCCAACACTCGATGGAGGAAGCCGGTTAAAAATGGCTGAATGCTCAGGAGCGGGTCAGCCTCCCCGCGCCTTCGCCGAACATCTGGTCGAACGTGCAGCGATTTCTATGAAAAACGCCTCCGAGCAGATCGTAGGGCGGACGGGAGGAAGCACGAAGGACAGACGGACGGACGGACGGACGTAGAAAACACGCAGCAGAAATGAAAGCATGCATACATAATCGAGCGTGAAGTCACGAGGTGAGGATGAAGAGCGTGTCGGGATGTCCCCCCTTCCTCCCCTCTTTAGTTTCCTGTTGTAGGAAAAAGGGGGGGAGGGGAGGAAGGAGGTGTGGAGGCCGGCCCTCTGACCGAGGTGAAAGCGAAGGGAGGTTAGGGGGTGAGGAGGAGGGGGCGGGGGGGCGGAGTCGGCGGGCGGACTGGCAGCTCGGCGGGCCAATCGGACGGCGCCGCTCGACGTAAGAAAGGAAAAAAAAGCACAAACCCTGGTGGAAGATTGAGATAATTCTAATTAGAAGTGACTCTGCGTGCCAGTGATCCATGCAGACTATTAGTGTTGTCACGAAACGCTGCGGATGCTACTGAGCATGCTCAGTGGAGCCGGGCAGCCCCCACATCGCCGTGCTGTTGGCGAAGGGCAGGTCACGTCGCCTGGGTGTGCAGCAGCGAGCGCTCCCTCAGCACGCTCTGGGTTGCCTGGATTCTGCACGCGATCTTCACCGGGGGGCGGGGTGGGAGCGAGCTGCGGGTCACGGCGCTTTGCTTTTTTTTTTTTTTTTTTTTTTCCATTTCCTGCGTTGTTTGTTTGAAAATACTGCAGCACAGTTTTGCTGCATTTTGGCTGCGGTTGAAGCCGATGCCCTTAATGCGAAGCCACGGAGGGTTCAAGGCCGTCAGACGCTGCCAAAACACATCGAACCAAACGCTCCGGCGGCTCGGAGAGCTTCAATTCAACAGAATCAAAATCGGGAAACGTCACCGCGTCGCCGCAACGCCATCGATGTTCTGTCTGATGGAAACTGAAGCTGATGTGTCAAACTGCTCCAAAACACACTTTTAACCTTTTTACTCCACAAAACACAACCTTTAAATTTTACACCTCCGACGCCCTTTAAACCTGACGGACACACAAACACGGTGAATAAAAACAGGAAATAGAAACTTTAAAGTGGTGAAACAGCTGAATGAGAGTCGGACATGTTAAAGATTAAAGGTTTTAATAACTTCATTTCAGGTTTAAACCCTAATCCCCCCAAATTAAGGCAGATTTGAGGCATTAAAATGAGAGATTTAAGGAAGATGACGGCCTGTTTGCACACATTCACACGTCATTTAAACATTGTGAAGATATTCTCGTCTTGTTGCATGTTTTCATGCTCAAAACTTGATTATTTTTAAACCAGAATATTGTGAAAATAGTTTAATAATTATATTTATTGAAATGTCAGAATAGATGTTGATCTTTAATTTGATTTCTGCATGTTGTGATCGAAGAGTCGTTCATTTAAATAGAAAAATAAGCAGCAGGAGTTTATTTAAACGCTTCACAGCGTGTGTGTGTGTGTGTGTGTGTGTGTGTGTGAGTGTGTGTGTGTGTGTGTGTGTGAGTGTGTGTGTGTGATGGAGGGGGTTGGTGTTGATCTACTTTCCTTCTGGTTTATTTTTTCCTCTACGAGCCAGTTTGCGTTTATATTTCATTTACAGATTCTTTGACTCTTTATTTCTTTACATTTAAAGCTTTCGAATGTTTATAATTATACACATATTTGTATAATTTAATGTTTTTTCTTTTAGATGTGAATAAAGACATTTTAAATATATTTACACACATTTCTGTAAATTGTCACGTTCTGTATAAACGTCTCTGAATGTTCAGCAGCTCAATATCAAAATACAAAATGTGTTTATTCCACATTTCTCTGTCGTTTTCTGCACACGTTCATTAATTTCTCATGAATTTAAACTGAAGACAAGAACCACAAAAAAGAGCTGAAGCTGTAGAGGAAATATTATTTATGTTATTTTATATATTTTTGGCCAAAACAGAAAGATTTTATCGTCTTTAATGCAGAAAAATGACGGATCTGGACGAGGCTGAGATAGAAAACCTTCATTATTCGATTAAATGATGACGGACAATAACATTTAAATCAAATTAAGACAGTAAAATTAATGTAATTATCATTTAATTTTTATTTAAAATCATTTTCTGACTAACATTCGTGATTATTTAACGAAGGCTTTAATGTTTCAGGTTTCTGGAGGGTTTACAGACTTCAGACTGTGAGCACACGTGCACATGTGTTTGACTGTTTCGTGCACTTATTTCTGCAGCTGTGTGAAAGTGACTTTAGGAAGATAAGAAGCAGCTGATCTGACGTCCACAGAGAGCGAAGTGAAGCTTCAGGCTCCGCCCGCTGCAACACGGAGAAAACGCGTCCGGAGAAACATGAACATGAACATGAAGCAGCAGGAACATTAAACACATGAAGCTGCAGGAAAGGCTGAAATTAGCATCTGACTGAGCTTAAAGCTTTTGAAGGCCGACACCAGATTTGTTGTTTTGTTTTCAGTGAATACTTAAAAAAACAGAAAACAGAAAAACTGCATTAAATGAAATTAGATGACGTTAAAATACAGAAACATTCAATAACTTTAATATTTATTAAAAACAAACAAACGTTGAAATAGTGAGAAAACAGAACAAATAATCAGGCATCATGATTCAGGTTTTTGTGGCTTTGATCAGGATTAAAAACACATTTTTATTAAAGATGAAACATAATAAACTACTAATATCCACCGTGCTGCATTCACTGACTGTTAGCAGGGTGGGAAATTACCAAAGTCTTGAAAAATCACAGTAAATTTAGATCAGAGGTGGAGAGTTTGAGAACGGACCATCACTCACAGTCTTGTTCTGATTTTTAAAACTTCTCTTGGAGGTTGACAACAACTGAACGGGCTCCTCGGTGGCTCACGGTGCTCCAGTTCCTCGCTGCAGAGACCCGGTGGTTCGAGTCCGACCTGTGACCCTTCGCCTCACATCACCCCCTCCTCCCTCTCTCCCATCCTGTTTCCTGTCATCTCTCTAACATGTCCTGTCCAATAAATCCATGAAAGATCAAAAAGTAACTGAAAAAGAAAGAAAGAAAATAACTTTATGTTCAAGACGTTTATTTGCTGTTCTGCTCTTTGACTCTTTAACTTCACTTCTTGTACGAAGATAACGAGCGGTGACATCAACTCACATTAATCACTTTCACCGGCAGTAGGACACTTAAATAAATATAAAGAAAATGAAATAAAGAAAATAACAGAAGACTTTTATATAATAAGACTTTCTGATGATTTAATGGATTTAAAATATGCATATTTTGTATCCGAAGAGTTTTAAAATTTAACTTTCAGATTTATAAAAACTATTTTAGGAACTTTTTCTGAATGAAGTGAAGCTTTGTTTTGAGAATCACAGTAACACTTTATAACAACAGTAAAAGCTTATAAACTATTTATTAAACACCTGTAAAGGTTTATAAAACAACAGTTGCCACTTTTATAATAAACAAATGTTCAGTCCAGGTTTAATTAACAATAAATGTACCAATTTATAAATGATAGTTATTATAAAGTGCGAACAAAAAAAGCTTCACTTCATTCTGAGAATTAATAAATTAATAAAATTCACATTATTTAAGACTTAACTGCAGGTTTCATTTTGAAGACGTGTATTTGTTGTTTCCATCCGTCAACTTTTAGACTTTTAAAACTATTTTAGGAAGCTTCTTTTGTTCACACTTTATAATATCCATCGTAAATTAAACTTGAATTAAACATTTGTTTATTATAAAAGTAGCAGCTGATGTTTTATAAACATCTACAACTGTTTAATAAAAAGTTAATAAAGCATTTTATTGCTTGTTAACAGTGAAAGAACTACAAACTAAAGTTTAATTAACTATTTTTTTGGGGGCGTCTCAAAAAAAAGCTTCACTTCATTCAGAAAAAGTTTTTAGAAATCTGAAAGTTAAACTTTTACACTCTTCAAAGGTTCTGACACTAAATATTCATATTTTAAAGCCTGTGAATCATCAGTGAGTATTTAATTCTGTTACTGTCCTTATTTAAAAGAAAAGTAAAGTAAAGTCAAATAACTACAAACTAAAGTTTGATTAACTGTAAATGTGACATTTATTAACGATGGTTGTTTGAAACATCGAGCTTTAAACACACGGACACGTTTCAATAAACACAGAACATTAAACACGTTCGTCTAAAACTAAACTTCTTCTACCTGTGTGTGTGTGTGTGTGTCTCTGTGTGTGTGTGTGTGTGTGTGTGTGTGTGTGTGTGGTAAGTTTTCTCACCAGTCGTCTCGCTCGTGTCGTCCTCGAGGCTTCACGCCTTTAAAAAGCAGCAGATTGATCAGCTGTCAATCATAAACAACAACAACAACGTGCAGATTACATGATGTGACACGAGCTGTTAGCGTCTGTCTGTGTGTGTGTCTGTGTGTGTGTGTCTGTGTGTGTGTGTGTGTGTGTGTCTGTATCTGTGTGTCTGTGAGTGTGTCTCTCTCTCTCTCTGTGTGTGTGTGTGTGTGTCTGTGTGTGTGTGTGTGTGTGTGTGTCTGTGTGTGTGTGTGTCTGTGTGTGTGTCTCTGTGTGTGTGTGTGTCTCTGTGTGTGTGTGTGTGTGTGTGTGTGTGTGTCTCTGTGTGTGTGTGTGTGTGTGTGTGTGTCTCTCTCTGTGTGTGTGTGTGTGTGTGTGTGTGTGTGTGTGTGTGTGTGTGTGTCTGCTCGACACGTTTACAGTTTAAGATTTTAACGTCACTTTTATTCTGAAATGCTGTTCAGATGTTAAAACTTCCTGTCAGCTGTTCGGTCACTTCAGGGTTCATCTTGTTTTCCTCAGACTGAGATTATTAAAAGTCTTCCTCTGCAGGTGAAACCTGCTGTGAGCCTGGATTATATAATCTGACTCAGACTCCAGATAACCAGCCCGGACGTTTTTATTCATGGTTGTTCACATTTTCTGCTACTTTAAACTTTAATGTTACTGACTTTAGTTACTAGTTACTTTACAGATTACATTCTGAATCAGAGAACATTTTAAATTTATTTTATTTTTTCGGCAATCAGATAAAAAAATCACTGAAAAAAAGAAACTGCTGAATATCAGAACTAATAATCGAGTTTACGCGTTTAATTTACTTTTACTTTTTATAATTAAGTACAGTTAACACCAGATACTTGAATATTTTTACTCTAGTATTATTTATATGGGTTACTTTGATTTTCCCCAAAGTAATATTTTGTTTAACTCAACGGGGCCGTTTTGCATAAAGAGTAGTTTTATTTTGATACTTTAAAGAACATTTTGTTACTAATACACTTTACTTTTACTAAAGTAAGATTTTAAATGCAGAGTATTTTTTGTGTTATTGCTACTTTTACTTCAGTAAAACATCTCAGTTACTTCGTCAGCCTCAGTTACTTCGTCAGCCTCAGTTACTTCTGATCGTTTGTGATTTTCTTGTTATTGTGATTTCAGCTTCTGATGTTTGTTAATCTCTTCGTCGGCTTTGGAAACTTCTTGGCTGCAGCTGCACTTTCTCTCTAATTTGTTGCATCATTCTGATAAAAAACTTCTGTTGTGACGGTTTAAAATGAGACGATTCACTGATTCCTGCGTCGACACTGTAAAATCTGACAAAGTGAAGAAACTGATCGTCTCAAAATACTTCCTGAATCCTGAGGTCGTCGGTATAAAGTCCACTTTTAAAACTTACAGTGTTCGACAGATATTCGAACGTCTTTGTGTCCAAACTTCCGGGCGTTGATCCACAAAGTCTCGTCCACAGTCATTTTGAGACGCGGCATCGTGAATTCAAAATGGCGGATTGAAGACGCGCTGCTCTGAAATAACTGTGTTCTGTATTTTATTCTCAGAAAAAGACATTTAAAAATGTTTTTTAAAGTAAATAAAGAGTTGAAACATGTGAAATAATCTTTTATTCTCATTTTGATAATATTTTCTTGTACATGACAAACATCCGTCCACTCCAGCGGACGCTCAGCACCAAAGGGTCGATTCTGCCCATTTTAAATTCACCCTTATTTTTGCATGTTTTATTCAAAATTATAATAAAATTTACACTTGAGTTGTTTTGATGTAACAGCAATATTAAATCCATTTCAGATTTCATCTAAATAAAGGTTAACTTTATCTAAATAAAGGTTAACTTTATCTAAATAAAGGTTAACTTTATCTAAATATCGGTTAACTTTATCTAAATACAGGTTAACTTTATCTAAATAAAGGTTAACTTTATCTAAATACAGGTTAACTTTATCTAAATAAAGGTTAACTTTATCTAAATATCGGTTAACTTTATCTAAATACAGGTTAACTTTATCTAAATAAAGGTTAACTTTATCTAAATACAGGTTAACTTTATCTAAATAAAGGTTAACTTTATCTAAATATCGGTTAACTTTATCTAAATACAGGTTAACTTTATCTAAATAAAGGTTAACTTTATCTAAATACAGGTTAACTTTATCTAAATAAAGGTTAACTTTATCTAAATAAAGGTTAACTTTATCTAAATATAGGACCGAGAGGCGGAGTAAACCCTTCGGCACACGATGTGCTCTGAAGAGAACAGCTGTAGTTTCATTCACAGAGAAAAGATGTGAAATTAAAATTTATTTTATTTTTTATTTTTTATTTAATAAGTTTATTTGTATCAGGGACAATGTACAAAATAACATTAGTCTCGAGATGAGAGAAGATGCTTTGTACCGGATTTAGCTTACTAGCTACTTTCCAGAGTATTTCCAACATCTTATCAGTTGTAAAATATTGTCAGCACCGGTCCGGTTCTCTCCAAAGAATAACTTTTCATGGAGTCGATTCTGGTGTCGCCTGCAGCGCCTCCTTCAAATAACAAACACTGAAAAATAAAGTTATCTGCATGATTTTTAACTTATTTAAGAGTAAAAACAAATATCAGAGAAATTGATAAGCCTTCTCATCATTATGGACTCTGATCTCATCCTGCAGCGGGTCGGTCCGGTTCTAGAGTTTGAACCGATGATCTAATTTCTCTTTCAGAAGATTCTTGAGCGCTCGGATGGGTCAGAACACGCGAGAGTCCAGATGTAACACACTGTGATGAAACTGTCTCGTTCAGTCGCTGGAGTGGAAAGAAAACCAGCTGCTACAGTTTCAAAGAGCAGAACGTGGAGCTGCAGTTTCACCAGCAGCGACGGGAAGGTGATGACTTTTATTTCCTGTGAAGCTTCGACATCTGAACACAAAACACAACGTGCGAGACGGTCAGCAGTGTGAACGCACAGCGAGAGACTGGAGTCTTATTCTGCGTGGTCTTTATTTTAAAGGACAGCGCTGATGAACAAACCTCTGTGAACGCGTCGGCGCGTCGGCCTGCTGGCTACGGTTCAGCTGCAGCCTCTGCCAAGAAGTTTCTAAAGCCGATGAAGAGATTAACAAACATAAGAAGCTGAAATCACAATAATAAGAAAATCACAGACGATGCAGAGCGATCAGAAGTAACTGAGGCTGAAGAAGTAACTGAGGCTGAAGAAGTAACTGAGTAGAAGGAGTAATAACACAAATAATTCTGCATTTAAGATCTTACTGTAGTAAAAGTAAAGTATATTAGTTATAAAATCTTCTTTAAAGTATCAAAATAAAACTACTAGAGTAAAAGTTTTCTGGTAATAAATGTACTGAAGTATCAAAAGTACAAGTAAAAGTATATTATACACGCGTAGATCACATCAATGAGAAGTAACTGAGATATTTTACTGAACAACAAAAACACAAATTAAAAGGAAAATTCTGCATTTAAGATCTAACTTTAGTAAAAGTAAAGTATATTAGTTACAAAATGTTCTTTAAAGTATTAAAAATAAAACTACTCTTCATGCAAAATGTCCTCGTTGTGTTAAACTTCATACTCCAGTAAAAGTAAAGAAATGGTGTTAAAATATCACTTTGGTAAAAGTGAAAGTCACCCACATGAAGAGTACTCGAGTAAAAGTCTTAAAGTATCTGATATTAAAGTATCAAAAGTATCAGTAAAAGTAAATAATACCTGTATGTGTGTGTGTTCTGTGGGTCGACCCGTTATCAGCCCGGCTTTTAAATTTGATTGCTGATAAAATTAATTCATTAAAAAATACTTTGGCTCTGATGCAGCATGTAATCTGCAAAGTAACTAGTAACTAAAGTTATCAAATGTGGAGTAAAATGTACAAGAAGTAGTGGAGTGGAGGTTTGTAGCAGGAAACTGATATTTTACTGAACAATAAAAATACTTAATTAAAAGTAAAAATTCTGCATTTAAAATCTCACCAAAGTAAAAGTAAAGTATATTAGTTACAACATGTTCTTTAAAGTATCAAAATAAAACCACTCTTCATGCACAATGGACCCAACAGTGTTAAAATATCACTTTGGTGCAAATGAAAGTCACACATATAAATAGTACTTCAGTAAAAGTATTTAAGTATCTGGTATTAAATGTACTCAAGTATCAAAAGTACAAGTAAAGTAAATGAAACACACGTAGGTTAAACTCTCGTCAGCCTGTCGGGTTATCAGTTCTGATATTCAGCGTTTCTCACATTATTAGATTGTTGTTTTCTGTTTTTATTTAAATTTCATCACCAGTAAAATAAATTAATTTAAACATGTACGACTGTAACTGATGCAGCATGTGATGTGCACAGTAAGTGTGTCGGAGTGGGATTATAACGAATACGCTGACGTCTTGCCTGAAACGTCCGTGTGGCAGAACAAACAGTTTGACTGCAGTTCAGTCTTTTATTTTTATAAAGTAAAAGAAGCAACTGAATAAAAACAGAATAAAATCCTGTAAAGCAGCTTTCAAAGCCTCAGCACAGAAGTTTTTGCATTAAAACAAATCAAAACATTAAACAAAATGTCCTATAAAAAAATGTCTTATAATTATCATATATTTATTAATGAATTATTAATTTTATTGTTATTTTTACAACTTGTATTTGTTTGGTAGTTCAATCTATAACATTTTACATTTTACAAACTTGAATATTGATCTTTACTTTAACAGTAGAGGTTTAATGTCTGTGTGGTTTTCATTCTGTCCAACATAACCACGTTCAGCACACATTAAGTAATTCAACACAGATAAAATAGAAAACTGACAACCAACATTATTATTATTAATAAAATCTTATTGTTCGAAGTCGTTTGAAGCCAGTAAAATGTAATTATTGCACAATGATCAGGAGACCTGCAGCACAGAGTCAACAACTCGCTGGAAATAAATAAAATAATAATAAACGTGTTCAGACGTACCTGAGAGCAGCTCGTGTCTCGTCCAGAACATTTTTTTTAAACCATCTGATTAATTAAATTTACGTTATTTTCAGATTTTGTTGGATGTGAATCTTGTTGAACATTGAAGCTTTTTATTGTTAAAGTTTGGAGGAGGAGAAGCAGAAGCAGATAAAACTGGACGCTGGTGTTAAACTGGCTTCATCATATCACAGGAGGATGTTTTTCTGCTCTGGATCAGAGTTGTAAGTTTCACGCTGTGATCTGAACTCATTATCTCAAACAGCAGGATGGACCCGCTCACCGTTTGACTTGCAAGAGATTTTTTTTTCTTTGCTTCACATTTTCGAGGCCTCAGACGCAGAATGAACAGCTCGTTTATCATCGTGTGAAAATGTTACAGACGGGACAAAATGAAAACATTCAGCTGAAATGTCTCCTTCAGATCTGGTCTCATGAGGAGGAGGTTTGCACCAGTCGTGTCTCATTCTGGAGAGAAAACCTCCACCAATGAAGCCGTTTCTGTTCGTGCCGTGTGTTAAAGCTCTGAAGGTGTTTCCTCCGCTCGTCCGGCCCTCTGTGGCGGCGGCCCTCACGTCTTTGTCCACTCAGTCCCCCCTCGTCCTGGTGTTCGTCAGTCGCCGGGCTGCACAGGCCGGGATTAGCTGAGTGGAAGTCGGTGGTAATGACCTGTGAAGGACTTTGTTTAGCAGCTCGGGGGTCAGCGGCTCGAGCAGTCACCCTTTAAACTTCAGCTTTGCAGCAGCTTAGAAGCCACTTAACATCGAGGCTGAGGAGGCAGACGACCGGAATAACCCTCAACACGGACGCACACCTCCGAAAAACCTTTACACCTGAACATGCTGCAGGGAACCAGAGCACCAGGGTTCATGTGTGTCTCTGCAAACACAGACATGTTGGAAAACTGACTTTCTTTTTGTTGCAACTTTTTCAGTTTTCAGTTTTATGCTGTGACGACACTTTGCTTTTAGTCTGTTTGGGTTTAGGCACAAAAACTCCTTGATTAAGTTTAGAAAAAGATGTTTCAGTTTAAAAAAACAGGTTTTGTCAGCAGATGTGCTGATGTCCTCAGATCAGTTTGTGATCTCGAGGCTTCTGGAGACTTGGATTACAGCAGACGAGCTGTATGGAGACATTTTGTGGACATCGAAACTTCACCGGACTTTCCATCAGCATGGAGGGAGGAGATAATGGGGCGGACTGTTCCTTTAAACGACCCACGCTGCTGCCAGTCACCACTTGGTGTTCAGTGTTGCAGTCGAGTGTTCGTGTGTGATGTGTATCCAAGTGTTTCTCTCGTGTCAGACTCGCTGTGTGCTAAATAAAAGGAAGTTGAGCGTGACAGAAACCAGACACCGAAGTAGACGATGTTTGAAACCACGTCGCACTTTTTAAATTTTCATTACACACGCACACGCACACACACACACACACACACACACACACGCCGTCGGGCTCCATCATCACGTCCCCCTGGAGACCCTCCGCCACCACCAGCCTCCAGTATCGATTATTAACAGACAACACGATGTCACATGTGATTAAAGGACGAGATCATGTGACCTGGATCTGCTCGGCACGGAGCAGACGCAAAGTGTTTTTATTTAACTCCAATCTGCATCACGACAACTACAGAAGCCCAGAGGGGCCATTTCATGTGTCTGACAACTGGGTGAAAACATGAAAACATTCTGTCGAGGCAGAAAACTTCCTCAGTGCAGTTTTTTATCCGCCGTGTTCGCCGGGACGCCGCAGAGCCGTGGTGCCTCTCCTGATCCGAGGTCGCCGTGCGAGCACAAAGGCAAGAATTTAGGGCGGGGACGGGAGGATCTGGACCCGCCCGTCCTGGGAAAACCAGAGACTTTGAAATGTACAAAACATCATTCAACAACAGTCTTTTGTTCCCATGTCGTTGAGATGAAACCCAAAGCTTCTATAGGGGACAGGCACTCGATGTTCATGCAGTCCTGACGGCCTTTTCCGGCTCAGTCAGGCGTGAAGCAGCACAGTCGACGTCTGCAGGCGCATGTTTTGATCTCTGAAATCGTTTCCTATCACACAGATTACAGGCGGAGACACCTGACATGACGGCACACAAAAGAGAAGCCAGAACTAAGAGGTCGCATGTTGGGCGCCAAAACCAGAGGACGTACAGTCAGAGGCAGGTGTGGGTGATGTTTTCATTCTGTCGAGCTGAGCCAGCAGCCTTTATTATCATTATTATTACTTTGGGTTATAACAGCTGGGAGCGTCAAAGGTTTGGATGTGAAAACACGACCTGAAAATCAAGGCAGGTATAAAGACGCCCTATTAACAAAAAGCTTGATGAGGACGCCGTCCAGACCTGGACAAACCAAACTGACAGCACAGAACAAGCTGCGACGAAGGCACAATGTTTTGTCGCCTCAAGCTGCACTTGAACGCACCACAAAGACTTCAGCCGACGAAGAAATACTTCTCTGCATAAATACAAACAGTTTAGTCTCTTCTGATGTCTGGTGGAAAGTTGTGAATGTCTCTGGTGAAGAGGGGAAAAACAAGGAAAAGCTGCACTAAATCATAGAAACGACAGCGACCCGTTCTCTTCTGCTTTCGGTGCCGATTCTACACGCAGAACCGGCCCAAAAGCCTCCAACGAGGGCCGTCCAGTGTTGGACACCTGACTCAAAATGACTCAGGACGTTAGCATGTTAGTCGTTTATTGAGGCCAGTAAAACAGTAACGGACTCATTTGTTGATCCGTCACGTCGTCAGTCCAGTTTTATCTGTTGTCACATTTTGCAGTGTATCTACTGAAGTTAGCATGCTAACCAGTTAGCCCCGGCTCGGCCCGGTCCACAGCTCCTGTTGTAGCAGCGTAAACACCAACGTTCCCCCGGTGAGCTAACTGAGCTAACTAGCTAACAGCAGCTACAGTTATCTTTCTCTGCTGATAAACTGGCCTGTTTGTTCTGAGTTTGCACCTTTAATCATTAAATTCAGTCCTTGAATTAATATAAAGTTTAACGGGTCACAGAGCGAAGGCTTGAGGGAGTCCTGTTCTTCCAGGGTGGCGAGGAGGGACATGAACGACCTGCCTACGTGCAGAAATACACGATCAATACATCTGAATTCAAACAGAATATTTATTCTGGGACAACAATAAAACAGAAACTACCCACGGTTGTTAGTCTGAAGATGTTGACGTACGGTAATGTAACGTAAGACGAGTGACCACAGCAGGAATCAACATTATTGTGTTTATTAGACACAAATTATCAGCTGTTGTTGTTTTTATTTCATGTATTTTCGAAGCTAAATATAAATAAAGTACAAACGTAAACAGAACAAACAGCGGCTGTGTTTTAATGAGGCCGTCTGTGGAGCTTCTCCGGTATTTGGGACCCTGCTGACCGTCATTGTTACGACTCAAATGGATTCCCACAGCTCGGATCAGCACCGACACACAGTCTGAATCACAGCTTCGGTCATTAGGGAAGTTATTATTGTTAAGACAAACTGAATGAGGAGGATTTGCAGCATTTTTTTTAGGATTTCAGTTTGTTTTAATAGTTTAAACTCTGGCTGAACTTTAAATTCCCCTTTAAGCTTCCTGGTAGATTTGTAAGAAGGTCGGCGGGTCGTGACCTCTGACCCCCGGCTTCCTTCAACAACTGCTTGTTTGAAATGTTTTGAAGTTTGTTGGAGACGAATAACTTCTTTACCTGAAGACTTCAGAGACGAGGATACAAAAACTATTTTCTCAACAGTGTTTTAGATTTGTGAAGCAAATCATAGAAACTGTTGATATCGTACAAATATGAAGCGTTTCATGAGGCCGTGCATGAATTTATTAAAGCGTCTCAGAAACAAAACTAAGTTTGTTGTCTTCTATCAGTTTCACGTATATTTACAGTGTCTATGAATCATTTTTAATGAAACTGTTTCTTATGCCACACACCTTAAATAATAATAATAATAATAATCGATCTTTAAAAGACACATTAAAAGTTTTAAATGTAACGTTACAGTGAAAGCAGGAGATTAAAAAGCATCACAGTCTAAAATATTATTCAGATTTTTGTTCGCAGCTGTTTTATTGAGTCGTGCTGAAACACTGAAACAAGTGTGTGACGGAGCAAATGTGCTGCTGCAACCAGAACCGAGCCGGTCCGGCAGACAGACAGACAGACAGACAGACAGACGCCCTCATGCAGGTAGGTCACAGCTGAAGAAAAGCGTCCGCAGCCCCCACGACTCAAATACATGAAGACAAGACAAACCTGTAGTGTCTGCTGTATGAATATTAGCATTATTGTAGAAATGTTAAAATGTTTCTATTTAATTCTTGTTTTATAGACTTCAAAAGTTTGAATACGAATAAAGATTGTTGAGAAAATTGTTTGGAACAACGCGAACAAAAGAGAATGAAAGCGTCCTGCTGGTGTTTCAGCTCGAGACGGGCCCGGTTGAATCACAGCGGGGGTCCGGTGGGTCGAGTTCAGCGTCTGCTTTCTGCTGTAGCTGCTGATAAAATGTTGACAAGGTGTCAACAGTCCACACATCCTGTCCTCCAGTAGAAGTTCAGATACTTGTGTAAAAACAGAGTAGAAGTACTGATACAGCTTCTTTACTCCAGTTAGTATCACAGTAAAAAGTCTCCCTCTGAAGGAAGCTAACTGACTCACGTCATATTAATATAATTCAAACAAGCTTCACATCAGAAAGTCTTCATCTCCGTCTTTAAGTTAACAACTCTGGACTGAAACACAGAAACAGACGTGAGTTTATCTTTGGACGTCTGACATCGGAGAGTTTGACGCTCGTACGTTCGTACCGTCCAACAGTTTGTTCCAGCGAGTCACGGACGCTCACCTCCGTCCAACACCGACAATACTGAGCTGTCACGAGAAGAAACTGGGCCGCAGCGATGAATAAAACATGCAGACTGACCTTTGACCTCCCGACTGTCGGCTGTCACGTCTGTGGTCCACGAGCTGAAGCAGATGTTGCATCACCGATACTCGGGTGTAGGTTTTTTTGGGAGGCCGTGGACAGGTGAGAGTTTTTTACTTTTCAGTGTCAGACTTTCTGTTTACAACATGGAGCCAACTGGGCTCAGAAAAGGTCGTAAAAATCACAATAAATCTGCTCATATTGACAACTGCAGTTCTGGTTCTGGTTCAGTTCTGTGAGCTGCTTGTATACAGGAGCAGCTCTACAATGTTTAAGTCAGGAGACGACGTCACTAACGACACTGTTGGCTGTGTCGTCTGTATAATGACGTCAGTCTGATATTTCATTAGTTTGATGACAAACTGAGACTTTATTGACAAAGGTTTTATCACAGGAAGGGGCGGGGCTTCAGCTCTCTGTATCCAGACCTCCACAGCCAATTAGCGTTCTGGTTCGGTGGAGAAAACACTGGCTCGTTTGTATTTCTTCAAACCAATCACAGCTGTCCAGTGAGCTGCAAAATACTGTTCTGAGGATCTTGTTTTGCATTAAAATGGCTCCTGACAAAAGAAAAGGTAACAGCTGCTAGCTTGTTTTCGTTCGTACCGTTAGCAGACAGGATAGTGTGAAGGTTCCTCGTTCTAATGAGAACATGCAGACGGTGGAAGTGGAGGAGAAACATCGGTGTCCGGCCTTTAACGACCCGCCTCACTCAGTGGAGTCACGCTGGATGGGAAATGAGGATTTGGCAGAAAGGTCAGACTGGGTTCACTCACAAAAACCAGCAGCTCCTTGACCCCCTGCTGATGTTTGATCATCAGCTGATGGAGATTTAACGTCGCCTTTCGCCCCGCGTGCTGCCGAGGTTTCCATTTCAACAGATTTTACAGTCTCGCTGCTGCACAACGAGCACAACACCAGCGAAGAGGAGCTCAGCGATTGGTCGTTACAGCAGGAACGCTCACACCCAGTCTCCACCCTCCCGTCCACAGTTTGTTAATGTGTGTTTTGCTTAAAGACGACGTGCTGCGAGGCTGAACCGTCGCTTCAGAAGCAGCCGTGTGTGTGTGAGTTTAAACATGACGACGTTTTACTGCGTTAAGTTCTGCTTCAGAGAGCGTCGCCACATCCTGTCCAGTTGTCAGGGTTTGGTTTCCACATCAGGGCGAGCAGCTGGTGTGTCCTCCAGTGATTCAACTGTGTGTGTGTGTGTGTGTGTGTGTGTGTGTGTGTGTGTGTTCGGTGTGTGTGTGTGTGTGTGTGTGTGTGTGTGTGTGTGTGTGTGTGTGTGTGTTCGGTGTGTGGGTGTGTGTGCTGCTGTCAGAGTGTAAAACTACATTCCTTCAGGGGACGTGGACGGTCCAAACGTTCAATCACCATCACTTATCAGGCCCTGCAGGGCGGCAGCACCCTCCTCCTCCTCCTCCTCCTCCTCCCCGTCCTCCTCCTCCTCCTCCTCGTCCCCGTCCTCCTCCTCCCCCTCCTCCTCCTCCTCCTCGTCCCCGTCCTCGTCCTCCTCCTCCTCCTCGTCCCCGTCCCTGTCCCCGTCCCCATCCTCCTCCTCCTCCTCCTCCTCGTCCCCGTCCTCCTCCTCCCCCTCCTCCTCCTACTCCTCGTCCCCGTCCCCGTCCCCGTCCCCGTCCCCATCCTCCTCCTCCTCCTCCTCCTCCTCCTTGTCCCCGTCCCCGTCCCCATCCTCCTCCTCCTCCTCCTCCTCCTCCTCCTCGTCCCCGTCCCCGTCCCCGTCCTCCTCCTCCTCCTCCTCCTCCTCGTCCCCGTCCCCGTCCTCCTCCTCCTCCTCCTCCTCCTCCTCCTCCACACTTAGTTTTGACCTGTTGTCCAGCAGGAAGTAATATTACTGTGGGGGATCGGTGAGGTTGTGTGAGGACACACGATTATTCACAATAACAGATACGAAGCTACCGCCGGCAGCAGATTAGCTTAGCTCAGCATTAAGTTTTTAAATCCAAAACCACAATTTCTTTCTCAACCTTCGTCACGTGTTTCTCTAACTGGCCTTTAGTCGCAGTGATCCCAGCGTCTCATGTCTTTGTTAAATGTATGTTTGGGTTGGTTGGACAAATCACGACACTTGAAGACGTCACTTTGAGTTTATCAGAAATCAATTATGAAATAATTATGAAATAATCATTAGTTGGAAACTCAGGTGAAGTCTCGTAGTCCACAGGACATTTCTGGAGCTTCACAGTAAAACAGAGTTGCAACAACTGAAGCAGCTGGAGACGCTCAGAGATCCCAAACTGATTTCAAAAGATGTTTTTTACACCCCGAAAGTTCAGTCGAGCTCGTTCAGCTTCAGACTGAGTGCACGCTCACAGCAGCTACAGTGAAGACAGTGAAGGTGTTAATAACGTCTTTAACGAGCTCAGACGAGCTGTGTGGAGACGTCTGACGTTTTTCCGACTACGAAACTTCACCTGACTTTCATCAGCATGGAGGGAGGAGATGATGACTGGATTCTCATATTTGCACGAACTTATCCTTTAAGGTCCGTGTAATAAGTGCTTGTCAACAGATAATGAGGCCCTGATTATCATTAAACAGACTATTAACTGTTAATTATAGCATAATCAACACATTCCTTGATTATAGGACAGTTTATAGACTGTTTAAGAACATTAATTTAAGCCTGTGAGTTTCTTACAGTTGCCACCATTAGTTAAACATTTAATTAAGTTTAGCTAACTCACCTTTTATGTCATTGTTGAACCTCTAATAAACATTTTTGTTCCTTTATTAAGATTAAACCAAACTTTATCTTGTATTTATTAACATTATAACTTTCCCTTTTGCAGCGGCTGGATCTAAAGCGAGACAAAAGCCTTATTCAGTTTAATAAACTCTTTTCAAGCACTTATTAACGTTATTTACAGGATTATTTTTGGTGGCTTTTGCCTTCAGTCCAACAGCAGAAAGTTAGATTACTGCAGGTTCTTACGAGTGCTCATAAATGTTTTATAATCCAACAATAAAAGTGTTTATGATGCCGTTATTAAAACCTTGTTGAACGTTGATAAGCAGTTTCACACTACAAACCCTGCAGTGAGTCCATAAATATATATATTCAGACATAAAGATCACAGACGTTAAAGTCCTCGGCGTGAACATATTCTCATTATAATAATACGTTCCTGATGGTGGCCGAACGTCGACACGCTCGGCTGTGATCTGGCTCCAGACGACCAATCACGAGCCGGCTCTCGTCCGTGCACGACTGTTAACTCTGACTTCATGTTTCAGGAGTGTGAAGCTGCTGCCGTCCAACAGTTTCTCCTGGTTCGGGACCAGCCTGCGGAGGCTGTGACATCACTGGCTCAGGGACAAAATTACATCACTACGTACCCTCCCCCCCCGTCCTCTCAGCCCCGCCCCTCTGGGCCGCCCTCAGCTGCCAAAACAAGTGAGCGGACTGAAGCGCTGCGCTGACCTAAATTCTCCCCGAGAGAGACTCCTCTTAAAGCTGCAGAGACGCAGACCGAGCGAGACAGTCAAAGTCAGAGACAGACAGTGACACAGACCGAGACAGAGAGACGAGATAGAGACTGAGAGACGGACAAGAAACACAGAAAGACGAACACCGAGAGCGAAACACAGACAGACACAGAGCGAAAACAGAGGAGTCACAGGCGAGACGGACAGAAAGACACAAGCTGAGACAGAGACACAGAAAAAGACACAAACTGAGACAGAGACACAGAAAAAGACACAAACTGAGACAGAGACACAGGAAAAGACACAAACTGAGACAGAGACACAGAAAAAGACACAAACTGAGACAGAGACACAGGAAAAGACAGACGATAAAACGTTCCTGCAAACCAGAAATTCACAAAATGTGTTCGTGTCACATGAAGCACGTCACCATTTGTAAACACGAAACCACTGGATATTTTTAACAAGACGTCGGGATGTTTTCCAGCCGTGTTTGAGGCAACAGAACAAAGTGTTTGAACTGATAGATGTCTATTAAGCGAGAGACCACTGTGCGACATCGAGTGTTTTGAGCATCGGGACATTTTCCAGCTGTAGTGACAAACATATTTTAAACCAACAGATAACCGTAAAGCCAGAGACCACTGTTTGAGACGCGTTCAACATAAACGTGAAACTCAGTGTTTGAACTGTTTCATTGTTTGTAAGCATGACAAGCATGAAACCACTGGAAACTTTAAAAATATGTTGGGACACTTTCAAGCCGTGTTTTTGGCCGACAGGACCAGGTGTTTTAATGCAAAACTTAATCTTTGCCGAACCAAAAATGAAAACATGAACCTAAAGAAACATCGCAAACGTCATCCAGGTCCTGGTACCTCTAAGTGCTGTATTGTGGTCAGCTGGACGTTTGTTGAAGACATTTCTCCTCTCATCCAAGAGGCTTCTTCACTTCTGACTAACTGGAGGAGCTGCAGGCTTTAAACTCGGTGTGGGAGTGTCCTTACATAGTGTGGGAGTGTCCTTACATAGTGTGGGAGTGTCCCTACAGAGTGTCCATACAGAGTCGTTAAGGACACTTCTGGGTCTGGGACACTCCCACACTATGTAAGGACACTCCCACACCGAGTTTAAAGCCTGCAGCTCCTCCAGTTAGTCAGAAGTGAAGGAGCCTCTTGGATGAGGTGAAAAGTTGCAACACAAAGAAATGCAAAGTTTCAACATGTTCAAAAACGTTATTCTGCCGACCGGGTCGGCCCGATCCAAGAAGAGACACAGAGACAGCAACAGAAAACAAGACGGGGACAAAGACAGAGACGAGTGTGCCTTCATCATAATTTCACCACGTAGTTACTTTCAGTCTTTCACTTTGTTTCACTGAAGGTTTTTAAAAGTTACACACACCTCAACAACTTCTATTATTTATGTATTTATTTTCATTTTTTATAATAAATGATTGTCTAAGATTACCATTAATTATGGATATTTATTTATTTATTTAATTATTATGCTGTACTTTGGCAGCCACGTACACTACAGGACTTTTTATTTTTTTAAACGTTGTGTTTACTTTCCAACACACTGTAGTTATTACATCAGTGATATACTCAGATTTTAGTTATGATATAAAGAAAAGAGTGACAGCCTGCAGCCACTGAGTATATTATCAGTACACTAATGACTGAAGGAATATTTAAAAGAAGTTGATGAAACCAAAATAATAAAAACTTTCCACCATGAATGTTTTGATGAACGGTTTAAGCTAAATTTTGGTCAATAAACCTTTAATACCTTCAAAAGACCATAATGACTAATATGTTATAAAACTAGTGAGAACTACAGTCTCATCATAACGTTCTGAGAATAATACAGGAGAGCGAACACAAACGACTGATATTAATAAATGAGGGGCACTGGGTCGATATCATTAATTTTTCTGACCTTAAATAACATAAAGCTGCGTTTTTAAGGAAGTTATTAACAATTAGAAATAATTATTGTTGTTGTTGGATCCAGACGTGTGAAATGAAAACGTAAATATCTGCTCCAATTAAACTCTGAGCCTCCAGATCACATTTAGACTTCCTCTAACTTTAGTTTTATTTTTAGGCCGGTACAGCTGAAGGCACACACACACACACACACACACACACACACACACACGGATCACGTGACTCCAGGCAGCTCAGACTGTTTGTGATCTCCAGACTCACTGAATGAGTTTTAGACTGAAATCAGACAGAAGATTCATCGATTTAAAGACGTAAACTGTGAAGATGAAAGAGTGAAGCTGCTGCGTGTTGACGCCTGCAGGGGAAACAGAAGCTAACTCATCTTATCAGCAGGAAAATTTTGATTTATAATTAAATAAAGCAGAATAAAGCGATTCTTTACGCTTCTCTCGTGAGCAAAATGTAATTCATAAACCTCCAAGTTTATCAAATGTAAACCGTCTTAAAATATCTAAAGACTGAAGACAAACTTTAAACTGTGAGTCAGACATAAACGTTAAAAAAGACGCTAAGAAACAAATGAATCCGGCTGAATAATCCTGAAAATATTTATGTAAATTATCAATAATGCTGCAAGAAAACCGGTTTATAAGATTCCAGATCGATGCGTCAAATGTTGAATAATGAGGAAGAAATAATAATTCATTAAACAAAAACAAAAAACAAGGATCAGAATCGTCCTGAAGAGACAAACTAAAACCTCCTGATTTCAAATAAATGACAAGAAACAATCACTCAGAAATGTTTCTGCTGCACTAATAACTCATAAATTAAGAAATGAACAAAAAACACTTGTGTGATAAAACTCACCCGATAAAAAATCATAAAAACAAAACAAACAAATACGTCGTAAAATAATTTCTCATTCGAGGAAAAATACCAAAAGTAATTCTGTAAATAAAGGAAATCATCCACACGACTCTTCATAGTGAATCCTCACATTCAGGCCTCTCCACACACTTTGTATGTTTTCTTTCACATCATGAGGCAGAAACTCTGCTTCAGGTTATTTCATCCTTTTTAATCAAGTTTAGTTTATCTGAAAAAACAAAACAGACAGACAGCAACAGAAACAGACGGTACAGACTTCATACATGTGAACGCTAACGACAAAAGTGCAAAAAGGAAAAAAAACAAAACAAAAAAACAAAAACAAAAACAAAAACAACCTCCAAAACATTTTTATTCATTTATTTATTATTTTTTTTACAAAAACCAAACATGAACATGGAGAGAGATTTTTAAAAAGACAAACTCTGAGCTGGGATCGACCCCGTTTCAACGTTTCAGCATTTTATGTAAAAATGTGATGAAGCGCAGCCTCTGTGCTCTCTGTGCTTTTATTTTGATGGGAAAATCCAGATGTTCCTATTTTATCCTTAGCAGTGTGTGTTAGCTTTGTGTGTGTGTGTCTGTGTGTGTGTGTGTCCTGGTTTTTGGGGCTTCAGGAGGCGTTTATTTCGGTCAGAGGTTATATAAGTTTTTTCGGTCTTGCACTGTAAAAAATAAAGGTCTAAAAAAAAGAGAGAAGGGGGGAAAACAGCCAATCAGCAGCTTCCTGTTGGATGTTTGCAGCACGAGGAAATTATTTTAAAAAACCTCAGAGACTCAAATCTCCATCAGTTTAAATGAAATCCATCCTGCAGTTTGTTTAAAGTCATCAGCTGATGTAAAGTGAAGGAAACGTGCTGATAATCAATATATTCTTCAGTTATTCAGCTTCAACACGTCGCAGTGTTTTCTGTAAACTCTCCTCGTCTTCTCTCCTGCAGCTTTATGTTTTTTTGTTTTTTGTGAAGGCGTCATTTATACGATCCGGATTGTGTCGCAGAGCTCAGACGACAGCGCTGACCTGAGATCTAAGTGCAGACCGATCGATATTGCAGCGATCGATGCTGTGATAGTCGAACGCTTCGCACAGAAAAACATTTTGTCTTCTGTATTTTTCTCACGCGGTCACAAACGTTCCCGCTGATTTTAACGCGCTTCGTTTTGACGTTTGTAAACATCGATGGAAGAAGACGAGCTGAATTATCTCAGATTAACTTTATTGTTTCTGCGTTTTAAACTTAATAAGAAAACTTAACGTCAGCGTTCAGTTTAGTTGTTATCAGGACGGATACACACTGAGTTTATTTACTGAGGAGTAAAATCTTCTTTTTTTAATCAGTTTTAGAGAAAAACAAATTGATGAAGTCATCTGAGGTGAAGTGACGTCCAGGTGTCGTTTTATACATGAAGCCTCGACAGTCGACGGATGTTCGGACGCCATTTTAACTTTTGAGCATCTCGTCCCCAAACCTCAAACCCTCAGAGCTCTGCAGCGACCAGTTAAAGGAGCACTGAGTCGGTTTGGAAAAGAAATTCAGAGAGTTAATTTTAATAATATGAATTAAAGGAAATAATACAAACTGAGAACTGCGTGTTTCACGTAAACAAACTGTCCTTCAGGAGACTAATGACGGTAAAAGGTCCGTTAAGTTAAACAGGATGAAACTGTGATTTTTATTCTGTCGTGAAAATAAATCCTGACTGATTTTTCTCGCCTCTCCTCAAACCTGCGCACTGCACCTTTAATTATCGTCGATCCGAGGTACGGCATCAGAAATTCAAAATGGCGGACGGAGGAGGAGCTGCACACGGTTCTGTTTGATTCTCAGCGATGAACCCGTTCAGCTCGACAAGACGTCAGAAAGACTTTTACGTTCTCGTCGACTCCGGAGGACGTTTTAAACCAAAGTGCTTATTCTGTTTGGTTTCCTCCATTTTTACATGTTTTACTTTAAATCACGACTTAATAATTTAAATAATTTAATCAAACATTGATAATAAACCGTCTTCAGCTTTGTATCTGAATATCGGCCCAACAGGACGGTCGGACCGCTCGCTGCCGGAGTGGACGGACGGAGTTCAGTCACAAAAACTAAAATTTACAATGAAAATACTTTTTTTAAAATGTGTATAAAAGTGTTTCTGACATCTTATTTAGCTGAGAAATATTGTTTTGCTCTTTGTGGTTTTCTGAGAATAAAAAGATTAAACAGTCGATGCAGCAACTCCTTCAGAATAACACGCATGTGGAAAAAAATAAAAGATATCGTTGGATTTCTTTAAGATTAAAAACAAACATTAAAAATGTTATTTTGTGATTTAATCATTCGTGCGTGAAAGGGTTGAATTTATGATGAACTGTAAAATCTGACAAAGCGACTTTACTTTAAAATAAATCAGGGATTTCCTCAAAATGACAAAAATAATGACACGTTTTTAAAACTTTCAGGCTCGAACAACTTAAATTTAATAGTTTCTCTGTAATTCCTGATTTTATTTTTTAAAGTTAAGTCAACTTTTTAAAACGTGCAGCGCGTTAAAGATAAAGTCAGCGACAGAAGTTGAGTTAAATGATGCTGAAGTTATAAAATGTTTGTTTTCTCGCGGTCGCCTCCTCGGCACCGCGGTGTCGGTGATATCGTCTCGTTAACATCGTATCGTCCTGCTGACGTCAGCTGGTTTGAACAGACGCTGAAGCTGCTGCAGATTTTTTCTCCCAAAAAATAATTTAAAATGAAAAAAGTCCCATTTACAGTATATCACTGCAGTTGGCTGAAACCTCGTATCTCCAGTGCAGATTTTATTTTTCTTCACCTGCTGATTATCTCATCACTTCCTGCTGCATTAAAACATCCCTTTAATTATTTTAAAAAATAAAAGCACTGACATCCAATTACATTTTAGGTCTCAGCAGAATAAAATAGTCTCCATGACAACTGCGGGGGAGGCCGCGAGGTGCGGGAGTTACTCAGGTTGTTCTCACGCAAGAAAACTGCGGTTTTCATTAAAAGATTTATTTATTTATTTATTTATTTATTTATTTATTTATTTTAAGTTGGGATTTTGGAGATACAAGTTTTCCACCTGACAGCAGTTGTATGTGTGTGTGTGTGTGTGTGCGTGTGATGCGGGGGCCTCGTGAGCGTGCAGAGTCCCGCGTGCTGAGAGAGGCCTCCAGCCTCCAGCCGCTCCCTCCGCAGAGCTTCGCCCGGGACAGGAGCCTCTCGGCGGGGCGGAGGCCGCGGACGCGCCGCGAGGATCCCGGTTGTTTCTCTTTCTCGTTAATTAGTTAATTTTTTTTAATCAATTAAGAGATCGTCTGTCTGCACGGAGGAGCTTTAACGCACATGCGCAGGAGGTTTTACGCTCATAGAGGGGCCCTAGCTGCACACACACACGCACACACACACACACGCACACACACGCACACACACACTCTGGGGTTTTGATGAACAGAAAACATACAAAATAAAATAAACTGGTTTTACAGCTGCGTTGTTTTTGCATAATTTTACACATGAAGAGTTCTGTTCCAAAAACTGTTGTATCCATTTATTTATTCATTCATTTATTTGTTTGTTTATTTATTTACTTATTTAAAGGGGCGGTGTGAGGCAGCGCAACATGGAGACAAAGTCTGATTTATTTTGGATATTATTATGTTTTGGAAGGAAACTCTTCACAGAGCAGTTTTTATTATTATTATTATTATTATTATTGTTCATATTTGTATCATCTTCATCATCATCTTCTTCATCGCGAGGCCTGTCCGGGGTCAAACCTGAGTAGATATGATTTGTAGGCTTATTTTTCCTCTCGATCCCCTGATTGATTGTTTCTGCTGATTTTAAGGCTTCATTTAGTTTTTTAAAAGTTTTTTTTTTTCTTCCTCTCAAATAAAAAAAGTTCTGATTGTCTCGTTTCTCCTTGATTGTCTCAGAAATTCATAAATAATTATTAACCCTGTGTCTTATTCTTATTTCTCCTCCTCAACACTGATGAGTTCACACCGACAAATAGAATTTAAATACATTGTACAATAAATACAAAACATAAATAAAAGACTCAAAGAAAGTACTGAAAATCTTTGTACAAGATATAAATAGCTTGAAATATACTTAAAGTGTCACCTTTGGCAAGTCTAGTTTACAGTTGTACAACCCGCGGGTAACGAACTTTGTCCCTTTTTCAATAAAATGCAACAGAACTCAGAATAAACCGACCCGTCGCAGTTCGGGCAGAATATGGCCAAAAAGTTTCACTTCATATATATTTTTTTTGCGCTCGTTGTTTGATATTTACCACTTTTCTTTTAATTTGCCCTTAAACACGACGTCTCTTGTGCGTCCTCGTCCCGGTGCCATTCACGGAGAGGTGATGGGGGAGGAGGGGGAGGGAGGGAGGGAGGAGGGGGAGATCAGTTTAGGAAAGCGTTTGGGGTCACCCTCTTTTGATGGGACAGCACCCCGGGGAACCCCGCGGACACGCCCGGGGAGAAGGCCTGTAGCGAGCTGTTTCTGAGGGAGTCCGACAGCAGCGACTGCGGGGAGCTGCTGGTCGCCAGGCCGCCGAAGCCCGCTGCGCCCTGCTGGAGGTGCGGCGGCGGCGGCGGTCCCCCGCCCGGCGGCCCCGGCGGCCCCGAAGCAGCGTGTTGGGTCCCTGAGACAAAATAACCGGCAGTCTGACCGGAGAGCAGCCCGACCGGAGACGTGCTCATCCCGTAACTGTTCGTCAAGCCCAGCGCTCCCGCAGCCGAGCCGCCCAGGATGGAGCGCCCCAGGTCCCCGTTACTCAGCTGCTCCACGGCGGGCAGCAGCGACCCGTAGCCCGCCGCCTGGTTCAAAAAGCCGGGCGAGGATCCGTTGTAGTGCGGGTGGTGGTGGTGGTGGTGGTGCAGGGACAGAAACGGAGAGATCTGCCAGTACAGCGGGTTGTTCGCCCGCTCGTTAATCCCCAAGCCGAGAGGAGCGAAGCGCAGCCCGCGCTTCATCGCCAGTTTGCCGCGGGAGGTGGCGGAGCGCCGGCGGAGCTTCCCGGTCGTCCCCCCGATGAAAACATCGTCGCTGCTCGGGTCCAGCATCCAGTAGTTCCCCTTCCCCGGGTCGTCGTAGTGCCGGGGCACCTTCACGAAGCACTTATTGAGGCTGAGGTTGTGCCGGATGGAGTTCTGCCAGCCCTGCTTGTGCTCCCGGTAGTACGGGAAGTTCTTCATGATGAACTCGTAGATGCCGTTGAGCGTGAGCCGCTTCTCGGGGCTCTGTCTGATGGCCATCATGATCAGCGCGTTGTAGCTGAACGGAGGTTTGTCATACTTTCCGTTTTTCCCGCTGTTGTTCCCGTTAGTGTTCTGCTCCGGTGTGGCCTTAGCGCCGTCCCCTCCTCCGCCTCCCCCTCCGCCCTCCTCCTCCTCGTCCCCCTGCTCCTCTTTGCCCGGTTTCTCCGGGTCCAGAGCCGCGGCCATGGAGTCCACCTCCGGCGGGTCCAGCGACTTCTCAGAGTCGGAGCCCGGGGAAGGAGAGAGGCTCCCCGGGATGCCGATGATCGCGGCGGCGGCGGCGGCAGCGACGGAGTCCGATCTGTCGCACTTGGAGGGCAGCAGGAGGCTCTTGATGCTGAAGGAGGAGGACCGGTGGACGGTCGGCGGGTCTTTTACATCCTCCATGCCCGGTGGCGGCTCTCTCCCGAAAAACGAGGAATAAATAATAATAATAAAAAACAACAAACAACAAACAACTCCAAGCTCGTCCACCTCCGTTATCCGGACTGGAAACAGAAGAGAGACAGAGAGGAGAGAGAGAAAGGAGGGTCAGGATGAGAGAGGCATGGATGGAGGAGTGGAGAGAGAGAGAGAGAGAGAGAGAGAGAGAGAGAGAGAGAGAGAGAGAGGGAGAGAGAGAGAGAGAGAGAGAGAGAGCGTGGCTTGAATGTGGAGAAATTAGTAATTAAGGAGGTTCCGGCTGCATCACGCGGAGGAGGAGCTTCTCCAACTTGGTGGTTTTGTCAGCAGCTCCTCTCGCTGCCTCCGTCTCCACACTGAGACTCCGACGACCTTTAACGTCTCCAGCAACACAAACGTCTCGTCTCCCTCTGTGTGTGTGTGTGTGTGTGTGTGTGTGTGTGTGTGTGTGTGTGTGTGTGTGTGTGTGTGTGTCGGTATTTACGCGCATGCACCTCTCCTCTGCGTAAAAATCCCCGATCCTGAGCCTGTGCGTAAAAGCGCACGTCTGTCTGTCTGGCTTGGCTTGGCTTGGCTTGGCTTGGCCGTGTGTGCGCGCCTGTGCGTGTGCGTAAAAGCGCACGGGCAGTCGCCTCCTCGGCTTTTGTTTTCTCAACGACTGTAATAGTTTGAATTCATGTCGGCAAACACAGCGCGTGCACAGTCGGTGTGCGTTCATGTGTGCGTTTTGGGGAGGACGAGGGGGGGGGAGGAAGGGGGGGGGGAGCACTGAGCGCGCCGCTATTGTCTACTAATAAAAATCATTGTGCCGGGTACAACACACACACACACACACACACACACACACACACACACACACACACACTGAGCCCAGCGGCAGCAGGTCAGACGCTGTAACCTGAGCGCCTCCTGTCGACAGCAGCCAGAACTGCAGCACCTGTCTGTGTTCTGACTGCTGTGACCTTCTAATATTATCATTATTATTATTATTATTATAACAGTTAAGTCACTTTGTTTGTAACCTTTTACTTCTTTTCTCCTGAGTTTTGAATCATGAATTATTCTTTTTAAAACTCTTTAAACGAATGAAAAGTCTCATCATCCGGATCCAAATCTTTATTTAAAACTACATTATGTTAATTATGTTACATTAAGTGAAATATAAACTCAATAATCTGTTTTATGACTTTTTAAAAAGCTTCACTGACTCTGAGGTGTTTTGTTTCTTCAGTTTGGAGGATTTTAATGAGAAATGTCTGTTTCTGGTCTGTTTGGTTTGAAGAAAGGAAAACAGTTAATTAATATAATGTGAGAGGAATAAGTCAAAATAAACTCGGATCATTATTATTATTATTGTTAATAGTGTTATTATGATATTTCTCCTGGATGTGTAGGAATATATATAATATATTATTATTTACGTAAAGTTTCACACAAAAAATTAAAATCTTTACATTTTTTAAATTAAAAATAAATAAAGAAATAAAATGAAGAGAATTATTTCAGTGTTAACATTTTAAAGCAGGTGAAGTTTTTGGGGAATTTGGACATTTTTGTTTTTTCTTTCGTTTCATCAAATGAAAAAAATTAATCTGTTTTCCAAAATCCATCCGGACAAACTGAACATATATGTGGATATTTGGGAGAATTACAAGTTATTAAATGTTTGGTGACATAAATAAATCAATGAATAAGACGGAGGTGCAGCTGAACATGTTTAATGTTTAAATTACAATTTAAAATAAAATCTTCATTCTGAGTGTTTTGATCTGTTTCTTCAGGAACAAACTCACATTTGTCTCCAGCTGCAGCTCAGTGTTTAATAACTTTCCTGTTATTTTCCTTTAATGTTGTAAACATCAGCAGCGGACAGAGGAGCACGTGCTGCTTCAGGCCTCCTCGTCATCACCAGCAGCACGTGCTCAGGCCTCAAACCTTTTCACACCGATGCGCGATATTAAAATAATTAATGTTCCTCCTGCGCTCAGGTATCAACTGTTGCACCTGCACCGCCCGGCGAGCGCGCGCACAGGCGACAAACCGAGCGCGCCCACAGTGGAGCGCGTGCAGCAGGTGGACACAGGTGAGAGGAAACAGCACGAGACAGAGAAGCGTCGCGAGGAGAAGACTTTCCGAAACAACCATCTACAGGAGGAAGAGGAGGAGGAGGAAGAAGAAGAAGAAGAAACAGTCTGAGGTCAGTGGACAGTTTTTGTGTGAAGGCTGCACGTGTTGTTGTGTTAAACTGTGTGTGTGTGCGTGCGTGTGTGTGTGTTGAGTTTTTGTGTTGCTAAAATACTACAAGTAAAAGTACACGAGTACACGAGTACTGGCTGCAGAATACAGTAAAAGTTCTCGGCATCACTGAAGTTTAGTTTTATTTAAACTCTCGATAGAAATCTGAGGTTTGTTCACATGTACGGAGGATCGAAGCTGCCAAACACAAAAATACATATATTAAAAAATATGCAATAAAAATAAATAACTTGATCTGTTATTAAATGCACCAAAATATATTTTAATACATGAGACAGTAAATTTTCTTTCGTATTTATTAATATTTTAATTAATTCCTCTTTGTATTTATTTTCATTACCATTAATTTATTCTAGATGTTTATAAGTGTCGATCAGCTGCACAAGATATTTGTGTCAATGAGGCAGAAACACAAAGAAATGTAAGAAGTAAATACAGAAATATTTTAGGAAAGTAAAATGGATAAATAAATACATGTATTAATACATTAAAAAACAAATATCAGTGTACATTTTATAGTTTAATATTAGTTTATTTACTGAATCATTTATTTAATTATTAACGTTATTTATTTCAGGCAGTTTTGGCTTTTTATAAAACATCAGCAGTGAGGGATTGGAAAGTTTATTTTAATCTTTAATAACTTGTTGTATTTTAAAAACTTGTAATATTTTCCGTTGTGTAAAATCTTCATCTGGAAAGTAACTAAAGCTGTCAGATAAATGTAATCGAGTAGAAAGTACAGTACTCTGAGTGGATAATAAAGTAGCAGAAAATGGAAAAACTCCAGAATCATGAAAGTAAATTACAGAATGTGAGTAAATGTACTTAGTTACATTCCCCAGTAATCCCACTTTAACTGTAACCTTCAATTAAACACACGAGTTTCAGAACATATTAATTATAAACCCAAAACAAAGACTTTAACCCGTCTCATGATCGGGTCAGACGGCAGCACCGACTCTGTGAAACACTTTTTACCTTAAAAACATGAAGTTCAGCTGCTGCCTTCAGATATTTCACTTGATAATTAATTCAGTCGTCTTTTGAGTTTTCCTTTTTGTGAAACTAAACTTTATTTAAACTGAGCTCGACAACCTGGAGATATGAAGCTGAAACATCTCAGTTACTCTGATGAACATTATAAACACATTTCATTTCCTTTTATTTTCTCGGCTCGACCTTGAAGCACGACGTCGCTCGTAGTTTAAAGGCTCTGTGCGTTAATTAATCACCTCTTTATCTCTGCTACTTTCTTTATTGTGCCGTGACGTGAACGAGCCTCTCTGCCGTCTGCACCAGCCTGTGGATGATCTGTTGAAGTGCTGGACTGTTTGTTTGTTAAAGACTCAGTCTGATTTTCTACGACTGTATGAACGTTAGCTAACCGCTAACAGAGAGCAGCAGGAGCTAACGTTAGTCTGGAAATGGAGTCCGCTAACATTAATAACCACGATTAAAGTGTATTTAGGAAGAAGAAGATGTTTTGTTTGAACTATAAACTGAAGGGTCTCTAAAACAATGCATGCTGGGAAGTCTGCTAATATACTGATCATGAGTAGAAATGGACATTTTTTAACTTCCCCGTCCCTCCCAGTGTTTCCCTGTGGTGTTAGTGTTAGCATCGTGGCTACCGCTAGCAGCCTGGCTCCGGTCCAAATCAACAACCAACAGTTTGATGAAGAAACTCTGATCTCAGGTCTGTGAACGGTCGGAGTGAAACAGCCGGTTGTGTTAATCAGTCGGCAGGTTTTGAAGCGTCTCAGGTCGCGGTGCTGAGGAGACACAGATCAACACGGGAACAGATGTTGACACGACACCGGAGCGTCTCCATCCAGTGAACGTCCGTCTGTTCGCTCTTCTTTCACCTCGGTTTCTATCGCTCTCCCTCTTCACCTTCTTCACCTCCTCCATCAGCAGCTTCTTCTTCTCAGTTACTCCAGTTGTTGCACTGTTACCAGAGGATAGTGACCGGGGAGAGTGATGCCTCTTCATGGGAGGAATCCAGCCTGGTGTCAGACTGGTCATTTTTATTATTCTGATTGTAGATTCCTCTGACTTGTTGCATGAGTGTTTTTGCACAGTGCATTTCAGGCTGCGTTCTGCTGGATCCTCCCTCGTGTTAATGAACTAACAGGAGTCAGTTGACAGACAGTAAGCCTGCAGATTTCTGGGCTCCTGGAGTTTTGCCCGGTTGTTAATCCAGCTCCTGGTTCTGCTGCTGAGTTCACAGTATTATAGTTGTAAACACGTCGTCTTGTTCTCTGACGATAATGGTTTGATTTTCAGAGTCGTGACAAAAACAATGAGCTCTTTGTCCTCCACTAAAACTGAGTCAGGTGTTTTATGAACAGAGTTTCACCCTCCAGCAGTCGCTCCACTTTAGGGCTGATGCCGATACAGCGAGTAAAAATACATCAATATCGATATATCAACAAATAAACGCACAGTGACAGAGGCAGGATATTTTATTACAGCCAACAAGCAGTTGGAGCCACACTAGTAGATATTTTTAAGGTTATTTTAACTATTTTTTATGTTTTTGTGGCGACAAAATCAGGTATTTTAATCCGAACCGTGATGTTTTTGTGCCTGAACCTGACCAGAGTTCAACCACAGCGCTGTGACGAGAGAGAAATAAACTTAAACTTAAACTTATCTGTGGTTTTGCAGAAACGTACTTAGCTAACATTTATTCTGGTGACTGGGTTGTTCTTCTGCATTATAATTAAAAAAACAAAAAAACAACAACAGAAACACAAATTAAAGTGAGAAACTTATGAGTTAATTACTGCATTAGTGTCAGTCGAACATCATAAATGTTCATTTTGTGTTTTTTGACAGATTTTACACATCGAGCTGTGATCACTGTTTGTTTACACTCGCTGAACATTTTGTATGAAAACAGAGCTGAAATCCAGATTACACACACACATACACACACACACACACACACACACACACACATAGACACACACACACACACACACACACACAGGTCTTCCCTCTACAATCTGCTGTATTAAATCTCTGCTGCGTGTTTTTTTTTTTTTTTCTGCCAGATGGTGTTTCTGTTAAACTGGATCTGAACCTCCAACAAAAGCTCTGTTTGGGCTGCGTTCACCAGCACACACACACACACACACACACATAGACACACACACACACACACACACACACACACATACATGTTAGGGTGGGCAATATACACGATATATATCGTTTTTGTGTGACGACTATAAACCGTCTGAGCTTCTGGATATCATTATATCATGATATTTCATCAGTAGCCGTGTTTCCGTGAAGCATTTTGGAGAATATCGCATTAAAAATTTTATCGAAACGGCAAAATATGACATAAAAACTTTCTCTACTTCAGAAAAAAAGTTTGTTCGCTCGCTTAAGGTGGTTTTGTATTTTGTGAATCAGTAAATGTTCAAAATGTTTGATGGAAAGACGCTGACGTAGCGACTGATCAGCTGTTTCCACTGTCACATGACTGATCAGCTGTTTCCTGTCTGCATTATCATCGTTGCATTTCTTCGTCGTCTCTTGACAGCAGGCAACACGTCCGATGTTAGCTGACGTGCAAGAACAATCACAACTCGCCCTGTGGACAGTAACTCCTGAAGACCTCTCCATCTTGTCTGCTGGTTTGTCGTCCTACAATATCGTTGCAGTATTGTTATGAAGGCATTTGGTCATAAATATTGTGGTATTTGATTTTGCTGCTCGATCCTAAGATTTACGACGAGCACGCTAATTTTTGCTTTTTGTTACGACGTGTTGAAGTTGAGGACCCCGGCTCGTTCAGATCGTTCAGACAAACATGGTTCAGTCGGTGCCGAGTCTGAAAAAGAGACTGAAGTCAGAACAGAGACGAGAAAGAAGTTTCTAACTCAGAATATTATTGATCAAGACCTATTAAAACAAGTTTAACATCTTCTGGATGCAGTCTGATGCGTCCCTGTTCATCCTGTTCGTGACGTCAAATGTGACAGAAGAAAACGAGGTAAACTCGTCTCCTGGTGGTTTTTCTGTTTTTCTTCTGGTGTGTCACATAAACTATCACGAACGTGTTATAAAACTGGGAACTATAGAAAACAACCTCAGTCTCTCTTTCAAACTCAGCGCTGGCTGACCGACGTTGGAGCTGCCTGAACGGAGACAGATGGATGTCTTTAGCTTCACGTCGTAGCGTGACTCCTCAAAAGGGCTGATAAACTGCTGCAGTGATGCAACGCAGGAGTGAACGCTGACTGTACCCGTTCACACACACATAAAGATGAGATGGTCCAGTGTGAAGAGGATGTACTGATATATTGTAGATACTTGTAAATCAAACCGGAGGTAATCTTGGTGACGAGATATAAAGAGACTCTCAACAGACAAAGACATTAAATCCCAAATGTTGCTTAGACTACTCACTGTGCTCTTACATTAATGATTACAGGCTTAAGGTAAGCAGCCTGTCCTGTAAGCCTGCAGCGTCAGGGGAAACTCATTCATCCATCCACATTCATTACTGCTGATCCTGTGCAGGGTCGCCGGGGGGCTGCAGGGAGGATTCACCCTGACACGGGACTGACGTGTAGACCGACACGTTCACATTGTCTTTCTGATGGTTTCCTGAGGATTAATGACGCCAAGCTCGACCCGACTGCCAGCATGTCAATCTGCAGGTTCAACAATCGGCGATGACGTTATAACAGTTTGTCTTGAATCAGATATTTCACACAATCGAACGAAGCTCCAGTGGAGGCAGGCCGAGACTCATCAGCCAGTCTTAGTCTGCTTCTGTGGTCAGCAGTGACGCTGCAGCGATGACTGGATAGACTGAAAATAAACTGGCGAGTATTTTTATAATAATCACAGAAAACTGCTTCAGCCTCTAAGATGATGACCTGAACCTCCTGCCGTGTTTGTGGCGACAAAACCAGATGTTTTGAACAAGATGTCGGCACATTTTCATCCATGTTTGTGACGACAAAAAACTATAAGACATCAGGAAATTTGTGTTTGTGGAGTTTCTGGATATTTTTAAAGAGATTTAGGGACATTTTCAGTCACATTTGTGCTGACAAAGTGGGTGTTTTTGACAAGACATGGAGACAATTCCAGCCATGTTTGGTTTGATAAAACAATAAAAAAAAAAAAAGAAAAAGACAATTGGACATTTGCCAGCCATCTTTTTGGTGACAGATCGGATGTTTTTAACAAGACAACGTGACATTTCCCAGCTGTGTTTGTGCCAACAAAACCAGATATTTCCATCGAGATGTTGGGACATTTTCTAGATGTGTTTGTGGCAACATGAAACCTATATTTTTCATGAGACAGCAGGACAATTTCCAGATGTGTTTGTGCCGACAAAACTGGACATTTTAAGAAATGTTACCTATATAAGAGTAATGCCCTCCTTGTTGACCTGTTGGACCTTGGACGGTGAGAAATAACAAGAAAACAAATGATCAACTAGCAGATTACTGGATGATAAAATAATCCCTGCTTGCAGGTTCTGGTCTGAGCTTTCATACAAGCCTGAATAAACCAGAACTCCCTTCAACGCTGATGTGAGACTTTCCTAAAGCAAAGTTCTTGCAGAACTCTTCTTCCTGCGTCCTGCTCCGGCTCCACAGTCCAGCGGCGGTCGGTGCCGTCAGTTTTTCCGCTGGCCGAGCTCGCCACCAGCTGCACAGATTACAGAAGTGTTGCCAAAACAGCCCAAGTATTTATGAGCAGCTTTTAGAGTTAGATTATCAGGAGTCTGATCCCACACATGAACTTGGCTGACTCCTCGGTCACTCGCCCGCTATCATAAGCTCTCTGTTGTGGAGGAGGAGGGCAGAAACCTGATGTAACCTCGCAGCTCTCACTTTTTACAGTACGTCTATAAGGAGTGCTCAAACTTCAGGACCAGCCACTGTTTTCTGAGAAAACCTGAATCCTGTTGAAGGTCTGATTGATTTCACCGGTTAAATCCAATTTAGTCTCGAGGAGACGAGACGCCAGAGACGGAGGTTTAACGCTGCAGCTGCTCTTCTGTTCACCGAACACTGTTTTAACATTAATTCACACATTTCCAGTCTTTTCATTCAGCCGTCCTCCTTTCTTCAGATCTTCTGACTTGACCATTTACTAAACTATTCTTTATGTTTTGCAAACTCATCTAAATAAAATATTATAATAAACAACTCATATAACTTCAGAGAGGCAGGAAGCAGCGACAGAGTCAGGACTTTTGATTCATTGAGGCCACGCAGCAGCTGCCCTCAACAAGCCGAGCTCAGACTACAGACTCTGGGTTGATTTATCACAGATTCTCCTCCAGATAATTGGATGAGAACTTTGGTTCTGGACTTTGGTCGGTACCGATGTTCAGCCCTTATTATTTGCCTACATGAGGGATTTATACTGTAGATCGAGCTCTAAACCTCCCTCCTCTCGCAGACTCATCGGGCCGGCGTGATATTTTTCACACTTTTGGTATTTATGATTGAAAATCAGGATGATTACGACACGTTATCACAGCAGATTGTGAAATAGTCAGATGAAATGTAATCGTGTATGTGGGCACGAGTTGTCAACTTTTTTCGTGACTTGCAGCACGAGTTTAAAAAGGAAAATTCACGTCTACGTCCCTGCATGTGAGAAAAGTCAATCTTACGATGCAGATTAAATCTTCCGACTGTTTGACAGACTTAAAATATCTTTTCCTGAAGAGTTTTGGTGCCTAAACCTGAACCACAGACTGGATGTGAGCCTTTGATGCTGGTGTGACCGTCCGGACTTCGTCCACCCCAACCTCCTCTAATGACGTCTTTTCACACCTCCAGCTCTCACTGAAGAATAGATAGATGTGTCAGATCTGTGTTGACCGCGTCTCCTCCACCTTTTTCTCGTTTCTTCTGCTTTTGTCTTCTTCTCGCTGCAGAGTATTAACGTTACTACAGCAAGTCGTTGCATCATGTTCGTCTCCGTCTTGTTTACGTCTGTTTCCCCATGAGATCACGTGAGGTGAGATTAGAGAGAAGAAAATCTGTGAAGTTTCTCTTTATGTGAGTGATGCAACCTGATTTTAAAACTCCTGCAGTCTGACCCGGTTGTAGGAAGAGAAGCTTTCTGTCTTCACACAGTTTTGGTTGTGAATCTTCAGCAGCTTTATGCATCTGGCCTCAGTGTATAAGAAGATATTTTGTCTTCATCTACACCTGCATCACCTTGAGTTGTTCCTGATCCAGATGATCAGATACTGATTAAATGTTTAACACAAAGTGGAAACAGAGTTCAGATCTGTAAGTGATTCTGCCGCTTCAGTGTGAGCTGATTAACTTCACTGCTGATTGGCTGTGATTCAGTTTGCAGTGAAACATTTCAGCTGACTGGTAAATGTATTTAAGAACCAGTAAATCATTAATCATCACATAAAATAATGATGTCAGACCTCCTACGCACATTTATATAAATATACATGTAGGGCTACACATGTAAGTGGAGCTAACGCAAGGCATTAACACTGTCAGGATTACATGTTCAATTCCCACTGAGACCAGCTGCTTCTTAAAGTGTTTGCAGACTGGATGTGTTTTGGCAGTTTGAATGAAACCATCCAACAAACTGTATAAACATGTTCAGGAGGACGTCTGCACAGCCTGAGGGCTGCTACATGTTCACTTACTGGGCTTCAGGAAAGATATTTTTAATATGTTGTCTTTTAATACAGTATTTTATAGCCGTCTATTGGCTTCACATCTCAGACTCTCAGCTGTAATCAACTGTTGCTGCACGAACACGTTACAAAAAACTGTGGCGACAAAAAACGGATATTTTTAACAAGATGTAGGGACGTTTCCAGCTGTGTTTGTGGCGACAAACTTGGAGTTTTTAACAAGTCATCAGGACATTGTTCAGATGCATATGTGGCAACAAAAAACTGATGTTTATAACGAGATGTCAGGACATTACCAGCTGTGTTTGTGGCGACAAAACCAGAAATTTCTAACGAGACAACAGGACATTGGGACGTTTCCAGCTGTGTTTCTGGGACAACAAAGCAGATTTTGTTCATAAGACGTTGAGACCAATTGTGTTTGTGGTAACGAAATTGGATATTTTTAACAAGACAAGAGGACATTTTTCAACCATGTTTGTATCAACAAAGTGGGTGTTTTTAACAAGACATTGGGACATTTCAGCTGTGTTTGATAGCTTGTGTCTAATAGTTGTAGTTCTCAGTGAATGATGATGAAACTACAAACTAGTCTTGTTACAGCGTCCAGAAGATGAGTTTTGATATTTATCCATTTCTGAAGGCTTAAAAATGAAACATTTATCTGAACACATTGAGGTTTGTTGGTGTGTGATCAGGAAATCATGGAAACTTCTGCGGTATTGTTCCAAATATTCAGTGATTCCTTGATAGAGGCCACACTGTGTTGTGAACCAGGAAAACTAAGTCAAACAATTCATCAATAGTTCATGGAGAACCATGATGGGATCTGACAGTCTGTCCGTCAGTATGAAGGATGACCAATATTGTTTTTCAAGCATGAGCTGCAGTCCGACCCGACCTCCATATCCCTGACCTCTGCGGCGGGTCTTTGTTCGACCTCTGTCAGCATAGTTTTGAGGGCCGAGCTGTCGGAGACGCAGCTGTCGTCACCAACTGGATTTCCAGGATCACAGACGCTCTCGCTGGATGTTTGACAAAGACCTCGCAACCTGTTTTTGTTGCTTTTCAGGTACCCGTCATCCGCCCGATTTCAAACAATCTGTGACAGATATGACAGCATCATCGGCGAACAGTTTCATATTTGCTTATCGGGTCTGACATGATCCACCTCGAAACGGTTTAAAGTTTAAACAAAACAGTTTGAGGAGGAGGAGGAGGGGGAGGAGGAGGAGGAGGGAGTCTTTGTGGAGAAATGAGGACAGTGGATGGGAACTTACTTCCTGTCAAAGCACGTTAAGAGCTAGGCGCCCGTACTGTACGGCGGTAACTCCCTCTGGAGAGTACAGTGCGGGGACGAGATGGGCCCAGGTCCTCCATGTTGGCGATATTATTACGGGCCGAGCCGTTACACCGAGAGACGCCAAACTAAATCAGGCTGACTCGCCGGGAGCTCCGGGGTCATCCAGAGTTTACAGCTATTAATAGAAATGTGCGTTGAAGTAGAAACACACACACACATGTCGCTCCTCCCATAATATGACACACACACACAGCGTACATTGTACATTCATACATGCAACCCCCCGCGAGGCCTTTCCCACACACACACACACTCACACACTCGTCATTGAGAGAATGAGGAGGAGGAGGAGGAGGAGGAGGAGGAGGATGAAGGCAGGTCTGGTTGGCACGGCGACGGAGCACCCATGTTGCCACGAGGCAGAGACGCTGCAAAGCTTCGGTTACAAATCAAAACATTTGGTTGATTCATTCAGGGTTGTTTTTCACTCCTCCTCCTCCTCCTCCTCTCGGTTGTGTTTGGGATGCTCACACACTGACCTACATTTACAAAACAGTGATGACATGGTGGTTTGTAAGATTGTGTGTGTGTGTGTGTGTGTAGTTGTTGGTGCCAGCTTTGTGAGTGCAGTGTGTGAGTATTCAGTCCTTTGCAGTGAGCAGCACGTGACAGCTCGTAGCTGCTGCTGGACGTTTAAAGGAAACCGGCTGCAGTGTGAATCCAACCAGGGTCACGTTCGCTGCTGTCTAAGGAAACTCAAAAATGTCGGCAGTTGACCACTCATACATTCACATTTGTACGTATCAAAGGCTACGTATCATATTGACATTTCAACAAAACGTGTCAGATCACGTTCACATTACGTGTTTATGACCTAACTATGTCAGAAGGTGGAGATGGCGGCGGAGTTACAGGCGACAAGGCTGTCAAGCCAGTTCCTGTAATTTGCGAATGTGTTCCAACATTTGTAAGTGTGAAACCAAACTTCTGGCAACGGACCGTGGTGTTTAAACATTTTGTAAGCATGTTTGTAACGTCAGATACTGGATATTGTTTGAGGGAAAGTCAGGACATCTCCAGCCGTGTTTGTAGTGACCAAAACAGGTATTTTAACCCAAATCAAGAGGTTTTTGTGCCTGAACCTGACCTCCATAAAAAATAAAGATCAACAAGAACTGGCAGCTACAATCGCTGAAACACAACGCAGAAGAAAAAGACATTTTGTTTTCGAACTTCAAGTAGCAATGAAAGTCAACATGACTGAGTCATTTTATAAAGCAGGAGATGATAAAACTGTCCCATTGGACCCGAAGCTTTTTTGTCCAACAGCCAGTTATTGCGAAAACAAACACCCTCCGCCCCGAAGGTTTATTGCCCTTCATATGACTGTGGATGTTCAGGAAAGGACGAAGTCAGGTGACCTTTGTCTTCATGGTAACGAGTTGAAAAAGCCTCCAGGAAATAATGTCAGCAGTTAACATTTCTACAAAACTACAGATACGTCCAAGGTTGACATTTGTACCAAAAGTGTCATATCACATTCACGTTGACGTTCACATCAGGAGGTGGAGTTATTGAAGATAACAAGACAAGGCTGCCAAATCTCAGACTGCAGTTCGAGTCACACTACTGGATATTTTTAAGGACACCTGAAGACATTTCGAGCCATTTTTATGGCAACCAAAGCCGGGTGTTTTAAAACTAGAAGTCAGATCATCTCCATCCATGATGGTGGCGACCAAAACAGGTATTTAATCCAACTCGTGATGTTTTCCTGATCCTAACCGAGTGTTTTCTGTCCCTAAACCTGACCAGAGCATCAGCACAGCTTTGTGACGAGAGAGGAATCTGTCGTTTTGCAGAAACATTAATTCTGGTGATTGTGTTGCACAGTGTGGTCAGAAAGGATCATGGTTTGGGTTAAAATAAGTATGTTAGTTACATCAGATACTGAAGAGTATTTTCAGAACAAGCCTTCGGAGCAATGTCAGGCCCTCGGACTGAAATGACGGCCCGTCTGCACCATAAAACAATGCTGCAGTCAGACAGTTGACTTCTACTGACAGCTTGAGGTTTTTTTTTTAGCTGCCGGTGCCTAAATGTGGGATCAGACTCCCTGTGGACCGACACAGTTACACAACCCTGTTTCCAAAAACAGTTGGGACGCTGTGCAAAACACAAAACAGAACGCGATCATGTGAAAATCCTTTTTTCACAAACTGAAAACCAGACGAAGACAATACATTTAATGTTTTACCTCATCAATCATTGACTTTTTAAATATAAGCTCATTGTGAATTTGACAGCAGCGACACTTTTTTAAACAAGCTGGGACAACAAGAGCTTCAGAAACACCTGATCAGTAACCAGCGAATCAGATTCATCGTTCCAGCTGCAGAAATGTTCTCGTGAGTGTATCAGAGCTACCGATCCATTAATTTGTGTTTTTATTACCTACCTCGATGTCATGACACATATTTCACACTGTGTGATCCCGTTAACGAGGCGGAAGGTTTCCACACACTGTTTACCCTCTGTTAGCCCTGCTCATTCAAAACGCACCAAATATGAACAAATTAGAAAATTAAGCAGAAAGAAGAACAAACAGTCTCTGCCTCAATCTGTAAATGTTCATATCATGCAGGGCCGTCTTTAATTTGATTGCACCGACTCTTAATATGAAATTATGTCTGGCTAATATTTAAAAATAAATCATTTACAAACTTTCAGATGTTAAAGATCTCTGAGTTTCATCAGATCTGGTTTCTGTTGAACACAGTTCATCAGATCTGAGCTGAGCTCTGTTGTGTTTTCACTCCTCACAGATTAAAATCTACTTTCATTCTCCAGCTTTCCTCCTTCTTATGCAATCCGCTCTTCTGACGTGCACGTGTTCGCTGATTAGCCGGTGTTGCTGCCGCAGCTGACTCGAGGTGTCCCTCATGGGCCGCCGTATAGCCCGCTTTGCACCCAAAGTAGATTAATGGGTCAGTTTAGTGAAGTTCATCCAGGGTTCAAGTTGCAGTTCAGACAGAGTTCAGCTGAGTGGAGAGGAGGAGGAGGAGCTCTGCTGGGAAATTCAGACCAGAGATAGAAACACAGAAAAACACCTAACAGCTAAGCTTCATCATGTGAAGAGTGAGGTGAAATATTTAACCAGCAGCAGACCCGCTCTTTGCTTTAACGTGTCATTATAAAGTAAATGTTGATTGCACGATGTTTTATGTACATGATAATGACATCATCTGTCTCCCTGTGAACCTCACTGGAAACTGAAGGTTGAGTGTCGATCCAGTCTGGCACCGTTTCCATCTGCTTTCACGTCTCCGTCATCGACTAAATGAGTGAATAAAGAGGAGAAAGATCTGTTTCCACTTAACTTTCCCTCAAATGGAGCAGAACTTCACCTTTTATAGCAACTTACTGCCGATCATACGACCCATACTGTGTCTGAAATAACTTGTGACGCACTGCAGACTCTGTAGACTGGATTTTTGACCCGAGACCACTAACTCCACAGCTAACTGAGCCATGAGCTTATTAGCTAACAGCAGCTCGCTAACAGCAGCTCGCTACAGTCAGGGACGGCGAGCAAAGAGCAGCAGCCGTTGGTTACTCTGGTGAGATGGTGGTGGCTATTAACAAGCCTGAAGGATAAGAAGATGAACAGTGTTGTAAAAAGTACCCAAGGTCATACTTGAGTAAAAGTAAAGATACTGTGTTTAAATATTACTTTAGTAAAAGTTTTTTTTTAAAAAGTCATATGAATAATACTTGAGTAAAAGTCTTCAGCATTGTTTCGTGTACATCTGTGTGAATTTCTGCGTCTACAAACAAACGGCAGTTCGTCTCGTAGTAACTGGACAGAACCTCCAGATAAACGCTTGTGTGAAGCTCTGAGCTCCTCTGAAATATAGATTATGGACTCTGTGAATTATTCATCACAGTGTGATCGTTTGTGCCGCCGCTGCTGAGACCTGCGATCGGCGTGAAGCCGGTACAGACCCTGACTTATTCATGACGCTGCAGCCGGAGCGGAGGGACAAACAGCTGAGCTCCCGAGAGGCCGGAGCTCCACGCTGCTGCAGTCAGCCGTGGAAAGTCACTCAGTAACTACGGATATGTGAAAACTTTACGTGTCCTTATGTTTGCAAATGTATGTTGTCACAACGCTGTGCTCATGTTCTGGTTAGGTAGAAACCACTTGTTAAGTGTTTGGAAAAGATCAGGTTTTGAGGCAGAGCATCAAAATAGAAAAAGAGAAAAAGAAAATTCAACCTGAACAAACTTAAAGAAGAAACATTAATCTGTGGTTTAGCTGAAACGCACTCAGCTAACATTTATTCTGGTGATTGGGTTGTTTAGCTCAGAAGAAAAGCAACAGCTTATTATAATCATGTGAACAATGACAAGTACAGATGGTTCGATGGTTTGCAAGGACGAGATAATCACCCTCAAACAGAAAAGACCTCGTGATGAGCAGCAGTTCAGAAACTCAGAAAAAACATGAGCAGCCTGTGACAAAGACAAAGAGAAACTAGTAATCAAGAGATGAAAGATTTGATCTCTCCATCAAAAAACTAAAACATTAGTGTCTACAGCACGTCTTTAATACTCCATCCTTCACACAGTCAGGGAACCTCTCTCCATAAGGTGCTGAACATTAACATCTTGTGTTTAAAGAACCAGATAAAAAACCCAGTCATCAAGTTCACCAAAAAAGTAAAATCAAGTCATCATCTCCTCCTGATGATATAAAGTCAGGCTCAGCCATCATCTCCTCCTGATGATATAAAGTCAGGCTCAGCCATCATCTCCTCCTGATGATATAAAGTCAGGCTCAGCCATCATCTCCTCCTGATGATATAAAGTCAGGCTCAGCCATCATCTCCTCCTGATGATATAAAGTCAGGCTCAGCCATCATCTCCTCCTGATGATATAAAGTCAGGCTCAGCCATCATCTCCTCCTGATGATATAAAGTCAGGCTCAGCCATCATCTCCTCCTGATGATATAAAGTCAGGCTCAGCCATCATCTCCTCCTGATGATATAAAGTCAGGCTCAGTCATCATCTCCTCCTGATGATATAAAGTCAGGCTCAGTCATCATCTCCTCCTGATGATATAAAGTCAGGCTCAGCCATCATCTCCTCCTGATGATATAAAGTCAGGCTCAGCCATCATCTCCTCCTGATGATATAAAGTCAGGCTCAGCCATCATCTCCTCCTGATGATATAAAGTCAGGCTCAGTCATCATCTCCTCCTGATGATATAAAGTCAGGCTCAGTCATCATCTCCTCCTGATGATATAAAGTCAGGCTCAGCCATCATCTCCTCCTGATGATATAAAGTCAGGCTCAGCCATCATCTCCTCCTGATGATATAAAGTCAGGCTCAGCCATCATCTCCTCCTGATGATATAAAGTCAGGCTCAGCCATCATCTCCTCCTGATGATATAAAGTCAGGCTCAGCCATCATCTCCTCCTGATGATATAAAGTCAGGCTCAGCCATCATCTCCTCCTGATGATATAAAGTCAGGCTCAGTCATCGTCTCCTCCTGATGATATAAAGTCAGCTTGTGAACTAACTTCCGATGAGGTGAATGCTAACGCTTTTAGCTGAGCAGCTACAGTGAAGCCTTGAATGCTGAGTTCAGATTACAGCCTCACCCAACAGTCGCAGGATGTCAGGAACATAAATCTGCTTCAGCCGCGGTTGATTACATCCTCGCGTGACTCACTGCAGCTCAAGAAGACTTTATTCTATCAGCTAACACCGTGAAAGAAGTGTCTGTTAAACAGTGGATCGATTTTTTTGAGCGTCACAAACCGGAGAAATGACTTCTTGTTTCACCGTCATAGCTGGAGCCATTCAGTCCAATAACACGTTGAAAGTGTGGAAGAGCTGCAAGATTGAATTATTTTATAATTATTCTAGTCAGCCGGGCGCTAAACCAGCAGTTAGCAGGTGGAAGTCTCCAGTGTGCACAAGCTCTATCGATCACACAACACGGACGAGTCGTCACTTAATCCCCGTTTGTATGAAAACATTTATAATCGTTCTTATTTTCTATTTAGACATTTGTCTAAATAGAAATTTGTCTAACACACACACACACACACACACACACACACACACACATGCACACACACACACACAGGCATCCTGGGTCCTGTTTGGACTCTGAGGAGTCAGACACCAACTGACCGGACAAATGTTCTTTTGCTTTTTCTCTCAAACACTGCCGCTAGCTAACACTCAGCGCTCTGTGTGTGTG